>NC_052359.1:81781087-81820857 GCF_009727055.1 Benincasa hispida
CATGTTGTGATTTCTTTATAAAAGCATATGGACAAATAAGGTTATTTTATACTCTCATATCATCAAATATTTAATAAGATAATTACTTTGCATTCATCAGGAGTGTTTTATAAAAATCTCTCTCTCTCTATATATATAATAAATATATCATTCTCGAATATTTTATTTATATGATTTTGGTACCTTTAATCCTAATCCTTCAGGGATATATTGTTAAGAGATTTATATAAATGTACAATAACTACATCCATAAGATGTATGTTAAACTTTTCATGCACAATTAGATAAATTAAATATCCCATGGTATTGTATCCACCATAGGATAATATGTCTCATCATAATCAATACTAGTTCTTTGCGATAAGTATTGTGGAACTTGTCTCGCTTTATATATTGGGATCCTATTCTATTTGTTTTTCTTGCAAATACTCATTTGTACCCCACATATTTGACATTCTCTAATGCCTGAACTACCAGTTCTCACAATTTGGAAAATGAATTTATTTCTATTGGATTGTTTCTTTCCACATAAATTAATCCTTTCTATGTCGCGGCATTTTTCAATATATTTGAGTATATAATACTCATTTTCATAAATAATATCAGCGACAATGTATGCAAAAATGTTGTCAACTTATTTAAGTATGGTTCCATCTTTTTCTTGTCATGGCATATAATTTATTGATATCTCTTCATTATCTTCTTTTACTTCAAGATTTTCATGAGTACTCATATTTAAGATTTCTTCCGGAATATCCATATTCTTATCTGAGTCATTTTGATTATTGATTACTTTTTTCGATGATCTTTATCTTTGGAACCTAGGTGTCTATCACGCTTCAGGCTCATTAGCATTGACAACTTATTGCATTGGCATACAACTTGGTCACTTTCTTGCAACTATAAATGTTCTATAAATGCATCTAGCATTGATTTGCAATATTCTTTTAAACTTCTGGTTCAAAATGGTTTGTATGATGATCAAAATGAGACAATACTTACCTATTTTATTCAATTTATTCTTCCAACTTTTTCTTAATTCCCCTCCCTAATATTGAAATTTTTGTCTCATTAATAACAATTAAATTGTATAGAAAATAATCCACCCGTCAAGGTCCAAATTAATTAATTGATGTAAAATTAATTTCAATATAGATTTTAATTGCTCGATCATCTTAATTGTTGTTGTGGAACAATTTAAACATTTATTACATATCTTGATGAAATATATTTGGCTTTTGGCCATAAGCTCATTAGTCATTGGTCGAGCATACAAAATAACATGATCTCAAATCTAGAAGTTTTGTTATTTGAACATAAGCTACAAGATGTTCAACACTTATCCCAATCAATTATCAAATGTTTGAGATGCAAACTCACTAGCATTATCAAAACAAAATAATAAGTATATATATGACCATCAACTAGATGCGCCAACAAAAATCATAAAACTATGAACCTGTTCCCAAAATAAGAAATGTTCCATTTCAATTAGTGAGAGTTTGATAATTAATCTCTTGAGAATACGACACCATGACAATTTATTAGATGGAAGAATCTTCAATGGATGTCAATATATGTTTTCAATAATTATTTTCACTATTGACCCAAAATGACTCAGGATGTCAAAGGATAGATTTGGATCAATGAACTTCAGGTTTATTATTCAACTACACAAATATGTGTGAATACAATTTAGAATGAAAAACATAATTTTTCTATATGCACTTCCATTGAAGACAATATATGGTATATAAATAACATATATTATTCTTATTATCAATCTTTCTAGATGATATTCATTACAATGTATACCTTCCTAATTTACTAAACTTCTCTTTGATTTACAAGAGAATAAAGTATTTCAATTGACCCTCTTGCAAAGTATTTTCTTTTTCTTTTTTCAAAATCTTTAATCAAGTATACAGAACTTAATATTATATTTGATTTTTTGTTTCAAGCATTTGAATTTTTGAAAACCTATTGTCTACTTTTAATTATAATATGCATAGATATACTATATGCAAAACATAAATATTATTTATTTTTATTCTCTTCCGGAGATTTAAAAGAAATCCAAATATCTCATATACAAGTTTTCAAAAACAATAATAATCTCTTCAAGAGATTCTAAAAAACTTGTAACATAATATCATATTTAGGGGTTAAAAAGATAAGTTAGGATCTCTTCAAGATTTAAATAAATTCTTAAAGTTTGCTTCCACATACCTTTTCTTTTTAGTAATAAGGATTTTATTTCTTATTGTATGATAGATATACAAGATCATTGTCTCTTTTGCATCACATTTGAAAAATGAAATTTTCCTTCAAAACGTTATATATGTATGTGGTTTTAATAGAATAATTACTTCTTCCTTATTAACATGATTCCAACCTCAATTATTAAATATTGGAATATTCACTTCAAAAAATGATATTATATTATTTGGTCAAAATTCATTATTTTTCATAGTATGTTTTATTCAACCTCAAAAGATATTAAATAAATATTCACTTGTTTCAAACTTTAATCTCAAACTGCTAATACAAGAGTATAACATGTTTGATATATGGTTATTAGTTTATAAGCATTTATTAATTTAAAATATGTGCAATGCATGGTAAAAATAATGAATATTAATTGATTAATGCAACTTCAGGTATATTAAATCAAAATTAGCTCTAGGAAGAGTAATTAGCTATTATGCATACCTTTCAAACTTTGCCATAAAGGAATTCAATCAAATAGATATATATAATGTGTATCAAATCAAAATTAGTTTTAGGAAGAGTAATAGGCTATTATGCATAACTTTTAAACTTTGTCATAAATGAATTCAATCATATATATACTGTCTCTTATACACATCTAGATGTGTATAAGAGACTATCACAAATTTATCCATATGAGAATAATTTAAATATTCAACAATCAAATAAATTTCAATGCTAGCATAGCAAACAAAAATTGACTAATTCAACTCTCACGTTAGTTCCCAGATAGAGGGGTTCCCTAACTTACATATCTCAGCCTAGAACAATCTTTAGACAGAGTTCTCTTAGTCCATTTTTATTTATAGTTCATTGATTTTTTAACTAAGAGTTAATTTAATAGATTAATAAATTTAGGTGCATTGTTAATCTTATTTAAAAAAATCACTTTAAGAAATATTCTTTAATAGCTTGAATCTTTGCAAATAAAATTAAAGATAACTTTGAATATTTATTCTCATATTTGAAAGATATAATAATATTATTAGAAGAGAATCTAAACGAATAAAAGAAAATATTATTATGAGAGTATTTTACATTTATTTAAAGGAAACTCAAATCTTAATTAGAAGTATGCAATCCAATTAAGAAAATAAATGTCCTAATTTAATTTTTCATATATAACAATTATATTCAAAGATATAGGAATATGAATTGATTCGAAAAGCATCTCAATCAAACCCTTTAAAAATAATAATTATATTTAAAAATAAGATGTATGATTTGCAACCTATGATAAATTTTAATATAAATGACATATTTTATACAACAATTTTAAACATACATATAAAACTATATAATATATTTGACATATCCATATAAAATTTAACTAAAAATTTAAAGTCAATAAATATTTGGTTTTCGATATCATTTAATAATCACTTAAAATAAGGTTATTCGAGTTTCTCAAACCTAAATTTTATTACTCAACAATTTAACTTTTACCCCTAACTCATGGAATACTCATCATGAACATGCTAAGTTTTCAGGGAGTGGGGTTTGGAGTCCAACAAGTATATGTCTAAACAAATTCAATATACTTGAGAAACTTGGAGACGGACAACGACCTAATTCATTTAAATACAAAAGTAATTAAAAGTTATAAAAGATTTTTCTTTAATTTTATAATAAGCCAACAAATAATGCAAAATCCCAAATTGCCAGCAAAGAATGTAAACACAAATTGCAAATAAGGCTTAAAAAAAAGCGCACAAATGCTTCAAGTCACTATCGAAGATTTTAGTTTTAATGCTCACATAAGTCTTTGTATGAGTTTTATAATTTGATTAGATCAAATATAAAATCTAATCAATTTTTAAACATATAAATCACATATATGATTAAAATAGAATACTCACCTTCTTTGAACTTTAGTTTTAAATACCTTGAAAATATGTATATAATTCAGGTGGGTCTTTAATATTCTTGGTATTCTAGTGAACCAACTCCAACCTCTACATATATTTCTACAAATATTTCAGTGGTAGAAACTCGTGGTGATAACGTATTATAAAATAGAGATGAGAGAAGAACAAATATAAAAACATAATAAAAAAGATAGATAATGGAGGAAAAATGAAAGAGAAAACATATGTATTATGCTCAATTGAGGTATATTTTCATATGATCTTTACAACCTCTATTTATACATTTGTGAGAATGGTGGTTACAATAATGAAACATAAAGAAGGGACAAGATAATTATGAGGATTAATTAGAGAGGTTAATGGATGAGTTTTAACCTATGGAGGTTATGCATGGACATTTATATAATTATCATAGATATAATGTTAAGACTAAAATAGGATAATTATAAAAGTCCACTTTAGAATAAGAATTAAACTTAAATTTAAGGGGAAAAAAAGATCAAGATTGCAACACAATCTCATTTATTAGAGAAACATGAAGTTTCATCTTACAAGCAATTAACAAAAAGATGTATAACCCATGAAGCAACTAGTTTATTATTATTATTTTTTTTAATCCATGAAGCAACTACTACTAGGCCAACCCATGAACCATAATAGGTTTTCATGGGTTGGCCTAGTAGTAAGAAATTAGACATTAGACATAATCTCAATAAATGGCTAAAAGGTCAAGGGTTCAATCTATAGTGACAACCTACCTAGAAACTAATTTATTACGAGTTTTCTTAACACCCAAATGTTGTAGAGTCAGTGGATTGTCATTAATCGAGGTACATGTAAGTTGACCTGACAAACTCATAAATTAAAAAAAAAATAAAAAATAAAAAATAAAAAAAAAAAGGTGAAGCAACTAGTTTAGATCTTGGCAACTTAGCTATATGACACTTGGCTAGCCAATCTATTGGCAACCACTCGCAACAGTACAACATTTAGTACCTTAGCAAGTCTCGAGTGAATTTGTTACCTAACTCGAGCTACGTGACAATTGGCCAACCGGTCTGTTGGTCTCCTTCAATCTAGGAAACACATATATTTCTAATTACGTAGAGAATCGGTATCAGATACGTTCAGATATATAATATATACGTGTTTGATACATGATTTGAAGTGTTTGATTTTTTAATTTTTTTAATTTTCAAATACGCATATCTACTTCTAAGTGCGTGAAAGGGATACATTGTGTTTTTTTTTTTTTCAAATTAAATCAATTATTTAAAAAACCCAACCCACGACCCATTTTATTTAAAAGTCCACTTAAATCTAGTAATCCAAAACAAAATAGAATGAAAATGATAAAAAGAATAAAGAATAAAAATTAAAAAAATTAAAAAAAAAACCGAAACGTAATTAAATTTTCATTATTCTCTTCTTTCACTATCTAAATCATTATTCACACAACTCCTTCATCCTAACTTCATTCTTCAATCTTCATCTTCAACTTCTTTTCTACCTACCTGAGCTAGTCGCTCAACCACGTTAATTTAACTTAAAATAAGTATTGTAACAATCAATTGAACATTATCATATATATATATATATATATCTTCAACGTAGCTGTATTTTAACTTTTTAGAAATTAGTGTATCACCATATTATATTGTATCCATATTATGTATCTATGTCTGTAACTGCATTTCTTAGTGTACAACTACAACTATTATCTCCATTCTCTCCATATATAAAGGATGAAGGAAAGATAAAAATTTTATTGTTCCAAAACTATGCTAAACTTAGAATTCAAATTGATCTAAAATAAGTTTGAAATACATTTTCAAAAGTTTAATTTAAAAAATAAATCATTTTGAAAAAAATTAAAATATTTAACAATCAATCAAATTTAAAGTTTTATTTTTAACTATCTTTGTTAAAAGTATTTAAATAAAAATGAATCTTTTGAAAAACAATTTTCTTCGGTCAAACCGACACTTAAGAAACGGAACATGTTTGACCACTACCACCTTTGTCCAGCACACTTCTTTTGTCTTTGCAGGTCATTTGTTCCATCCAAAATCACATCAGCCATTTTAAACCATAGCTTAGTTATTAAAAATATCTTTTAAAAAATTAATAGCCATTTTCATACATTTTCTTCACTGTCTTTTTATAATCATTCTTGTTCTCCTCATTAGTCATTATAAGACATAACTTAGTCAAATTAAAGTATAATTTTTGCTAGTGTACGAATTTGATGAACAAAATATACAAAAAGAATAGACTACCCGTGATGACACATTAGACGGCGAAAATTGTAGATAAATCCAATGGCCTGGGTAGTAATATTGCATTTTCATATTGTCAAATAGTATAATAGTAATTTCCATCAAAATTCTCTAACTCAAATGAAAATTAAAAGAAATATTCTACAAGAAACTTATCTGAGAAGAAAATATGGATCAAAACCTTCCCAGATTGCTTCATGTCCAAGTTCAAGGATTCTGTGATCTCTATTAACATATAAGGCTTCTTTGTGTATTCTAATCACTAACCAATACAGATTCGATATCAGAGGGTTCCTAAGAAAAGGAATAATAATCTTACCGATTTCGACAACCTCGGCGACGAGAGGCTGCATAGTGACCTCGGTTTTGCCATTCACAATACAGTTTGAGAGGGCAAAGAAGCCAAGCAAATTTAAATAAAGTGGAAGGAATGCATCTTTGTGGTTGCCTGCACCACCTATCCAATCAAATCCACCATGTTTGTTCATATGCTCATCTGAAAATTTGATCAACTGACGGAAAAATCTCTTTCTCAAGCTAACCAAATAGTTTATGAACCATTCGGTGTCCAACAAAGCAACTAGTTTAGATCTTGAAAGCTTCTCCATGTGTAAACAACAAGTCTGACTGATCAATAACTTTTCTTCGTGATGGTTATCAATTTCCTTATCGAACACTCTCCTAACTGGGTCTGCTGCCGAAACAGTATAATTCGCTGTATTCAACACCCAGTTTGCAAGGTAATTGAAATACAGAACCCAGTGGCCGAATATAGATGATAGATACTCAAAACTTGATCCTATAACTTGCTCCACTTGGTTTGGAGTTCTTTCCGAGCTAAAACACTTCTGGACGTCTGCTGCGAGCCTTTTCCTGATGTCATCGTCTTCATCCTCCAAAAGCATAATACATGTAGACCATATATTAAGGATTTGATGAGCATACATATTCACATACTCTCTCTGTTCAAAACGGGAGTTAGCAGTCTCCAGAGGGATTTGGTTGTTGAACACAAAATCACCAAAAATTTCAGCTTGTTCTAGCAAACCTGAGGCTATAATAGAATCTGCAGCGGCCATACGCATATTTACCGGCTCTGATGCAGCACTATGTTGCCTTATCAGGTCAGTGAATAGGGTAATACAGGAGTGGAATTTGGCCAAGTTATCTGATATTCTATCATTTGAAGACTCAGTCACCGTGGCATCGGAAACAATGCAGGCTGAATATTGCATAGCAAGGCGCTTTATGCAAGTTCCCATGCAGCGAATGGTATTTTCCCGAGTTTTTGCATGTTTTGTGAGCTTGTACAAGGAAATCAACTTATCCCAAAACTGCAACACGGATCCACAGTCCATCTTACCAATATACACTACCTCTTCAGTACATTCCTCATTGCCAAACTTCTGAAACTGAGATATATTCCATGCAAAAATATTCTTTAAAATGTAGTATAGACATCTATAATTCTTCTCCAATGACAAAAGCTCTGTCAGTAAGGTTTGGAGGTTGGTTTTAATCCAGTGATAAACAGTCCTAATCTCATGACAACTCAAGTCATACAACCCAGCAGAATATTCTGTTGAATTCAGAAATTTAAACAGCCATTTCATTGTTGAAAGTCGAACTTCATAGCAGGGATCTTGTAATGAGCGGATTAGCCTTTCTTGAAGTTGTGAAAAAGGATAATCCATTAGAGTGGCTGGCACATCTTCAGCAAACCGAGATCTTTGTGATGTCTGAAGATCTGCATCATCTTCTTCATCAAATGGTTGAAATACACAATTGAAATAGCAAATAGATGCTTGTTGCCGAAGCTCTGCTACTGTTGGATCATAATATGACAATTCGTGAGAGGCTTCCACATCTAAGCACTCAGTAGATAGATCCAGAAGCAGGTTTCGGATGATGTAGAAACTTTTGCTTCTCGGGCATGTTCTAACAATACTGAGCATATCACCTAGGACTCGTAAGACAGACGTACTAAGAATTGGGCAAGAACAACATCTACGCCTTGCCATCCAGGAGCAACGTGCAAGGACCTCTGCCAAGTCACTAAGAATCTGGCTTTTCTTCGAAATATCTGCCAGATTTCTACAATTTGTATCCAAAAGGGAAATCAACTGCAACAAGATTCCATGGATCCTATTATATGAAGCATGTTGAGGGGTTTCAGTCGCATCTAGTGAGATGCTTGATTCACGAGCCATCATTGTGATGTCATCAACTGGCAACCCGGCTGCTATATTGAGGATAACTGATGGTAAGTTCTCATTGGACACCAGGCCTGTCAATGCTCTAGATGCAAGAATACGAATCCGTAGATTGCTTTGAGAAGAGCACTTCCTGATGAACGGCATGAAGAGAAATGGATCCAGGTCATCCCCAGCTTCACTTGCAATCGTAGAAGGTCTAAGCCTGGATAGAAGAATTAACATAGGACACAAGCTTGGGTGCACAACATTTGCTAAATTGAATTTTGAATTTCCAGAATAGCCATCATCAAGAGACTCAGTAGCCACTTCCAATTCCTCCAATAAAAATCGATGCAATGCGGGATACCTGTTGGAAATAAAACTTCATTAGATTCCTCTAACATAACTTATAAATGGATAAAATATCCCCATGAAATAAGAACCATCAAGATAAAGAAATTGAAATTGTAAGATGCTGTAGAACTCTCTAGGCATGGCACTTTGCAAGGTCCTAGTAGAATGCAAAGCCAAAAACTGTTGCAAACGAAGGTAATATAGACTACCTTTGTCCCACATCGGTTAGAAGGAAAGACCAATGTGCTACTTAAATGGCTTGGCTCTCTCACCTCAATAGCTAGCTTTTGAGGTTGTGGTTCTCCAAGGTGCTTAAGTACCTAACGATGGTGTTAGAACCAGTTATCGTCCAAATAGAAGAACCAGCGGAGAGTTCTAACCGGGTGTTTTTGAGTGAAGTACCGCCGGTCTAGCCATCGGTACGTCAGCTTTCCGATGATGGGGTATTGTTAGGAACCAAGGTAGTTTCAGCTACCTTTGTCGCACATCGGTTAGAATGGGATGACCAATGTGGTACTTAAGTGACTTGACTCTCACATCTTAATAGCTGATTTTGGGGTGTGGTTTTCCAAGGTGCTTAAGTACCTAACAAAAACATCCTTGGGATGGATGGACAATAAATTTTAAACTAAAAATTCTGGTGGGCCTATCCCTCGTGACCCACATTGCCACTTCATGCCAAAAAATAAAAACCATCACCAATTAGTCCAGTTAGAAAACTATTTATGCTCTCCTTTATTTCTTTTGTCATCTAATAGTTTGTATTTTAGGATAAAAATTACGGTTAGTAATCCTTAATTTTTCAACTCAATCGCTCTTTTCATTTTGTAAAAGAAACTCTTTATCAATATACTTCTTCTACACATTTCCCACATTAACACTTGACTGAAGATTAGTGGCAGGGACTTGTTAGAATCAAAATCAATGGATCAAGGATGTCCTTACAACTTTTAAGAGTTTAGCAACTAAACAAAATCACCATATTTTGGGGACTCAATCTTTAATTTAACCAAATATTAACTATGGGTTCATGGGATCTTACAACTTTTAAGAGTTTAGCGACTAAAGAAACAAAATCACCATAGTTTAGGGACTCAATCTTTAATTTAACCAAATATTAACTATGGGTTCATGGGATCTTACAACTTTTAAGAGTTTAGTGACTAAAGAAACAAAATCACCATAGTTTAGGGACTCAATCTTTAATTTAACCAAATATTAACTATGGGTTCAAGGGATCTTTCATCTTAAATACCATTTTGGGGCATTTTGACAGAAAAATAGGCAACTATTTTAGGACAGAACTTATAACAGATTACGAGTTTCAAGCATATAGAACTATACTGCTTAAGGCTTCTATAAAAATACTAGTCTCTCCCTCTCCCTCTCCCTCTCCCTCTCCCTCTCTCTATTTATCTCTCTCTCTATATATATATATGTCAAAAATAGCCTGTTAACCTAGGGGCATTAATGTAATTTCTTGTGCACCTAGGGCTTCCCATTGTCTATTTATTTGGTCTATTCCCTTGTATTTTGTATATCTGAACAATACTAAAAAATAAGTCTCAAACGTGGTTTTTTTCTCCATATTCTAGGGTTTTCCACGTAAACTGTTTGTTTCTCGTTTCTCTTTTCATCATGGTATCAGAGCAAGGGGATGAAACCCTAGCCGTTATCGACGAGAATCAACCACAGTCTTCTTCAGCAACCTCCGTGGGGATTAGTGGAGCTGCAAACGTCGATATTACAGCAACGGTTCAGGCAGCCGTCGAGCGTTACCTCCAAGCCACGCTGCCTCATCTGATTCCAACAGCCGTTTGAAGGCCAGCCAGGTCGTCCTTTGCAGATCGGGGCTTCGATCGTTGGTCAGAGCCGTTTGACGCTTGAAGCCCAACCGATCGGAGCCGCCCTTATACTACATGAAATATTTGTTTCCGCATTTGTTTCGCAATATTAATATATCTTCTTTAAACTGTGATGTTTGTATTTGTGCCAAACAGAGTCGTGTCTCCTTTCATTCTCAGCCTTACAAACCGTCCAGACCTTTCACCCTAGTTCATAGTGACGTCTGGGGTCCCTCAGCAACTACCACCTCCACAGGAAAACGCTGGTTTGTCACCTTTATAGACGACCACACTCGGCTTACTTAGGTCTTTCTTCTCACTGATAAGTTCGAGGTGTCGTCAGTATTCCAGCAATTCTATACTACTGTGGAAACCCAATTTAACACGAAAATTGGAATTTTGAGAAGTGACAATGGGTGGGAGTTCTTTAACGCCTCTTTCCGGGACTTCCTCACCTCTAAAGGGATTATCCACCAAAATGCTCGTGTGCTTACACCCCTCAACAGAATGGAGTAGCCAAGAGGAAAAATTGTTATTTGGTGGAAGTCGCCGTTCCTTAATATTGTCCACATCTCTTCCGTCTTACCTATGGGGGGATGCTATTCTCACTACCGCCCACCAAATCAATCGCATGCCTTTTCACGTCCTCAACTTTCACAATCTATTGGATGTTTTAAAGAGTCATATCCAACCACTCATTTAATCTCAGATGTACCACTTCGGGTATTTGGTTGTGTTGCCTTTGTTCATTCCTATAGTCCAAATCGCACGAAATTCACCCCTCGTGCTCAAAAGTGTCTTTGTTGGTATCCTCTCCACCAACGTGGGTATAAGTGTTACCACCCGTCGTCTCGCAAAATATTTTAATTACCATGGATATCACCTTTCTTGAGGATCAGTCGTTCTTCCCCGTTAATCATCTCCAGGGGGAGAACCCCAGTGAAGAAGACTAACTGGTCCACATATGCAGTTCCCTTAGAGTCATCTCCTATTCCTGAACATGTCGGTCCTATCCTTCCTACCAAGTCCCACGGATAACATACTATAGGAAGAATCCCAGGGAGGAAACAACGCAACTTGTTGTATCTCCGGCTCCGGTCTATAAGTCAGACCCAACATCAGGTACGTGTATTCTTGAAACTAATGATATTGATACTTGTGCTGAGACTAATGATTGTAGAAAGGAAAAAAGGCAAAGAAGGTGCTGACAGTACCGCCAAGGGAACCATGGCAGATGGAGAAACAACTGAAAATAATAATAAGGAAACAATTCCGGAAAATGAGAGTGGTACTATAGAAGAAGATGATATGGAGGGAACCTCTGAAGGTGAAACCCCTGTTGAGCAGAAAACCAATCACAGTGGGAAACTTGACAGGATGGAAGAAAGTCATGCATCCCTTGATCTCCCTATAGCTCTGAGAAAAGGAACTCGATCATGTACGAAGTACCCCATGCACAGTTATATAACGTACAGTAACTTGTCATCCGAGTTCAAGGTCCTTACCACCAGTCAAGATACAGTAATGGTACCGAGTGGCATACAAGTTGCAATGGAAACTCCTGAATGGAAGGCTGCAGTTATGGAAGAAATGAAGGCACTTGAGAAAAACGAAATGTGAGATCAGGTGAGTCTACCTAAGGGCACAAGACAGTTGGATGCAAATGGGTTTTACTATAAAATACAAGTCTGATGGAATGATTGACCGATACAAGACTAGGCTAGTTGCCAAAGGCTTTACTCAAACCTTTGATGTGGATTACTCCGAGACGTTCTCCCCCGTAGCTAAGCTTAATACTATCTGGGTATTGTTGTCAGTTGCTGTGAACAAGGATTGGCCTCTTTGTCAACTAGATGTAAAGAATGTGTTTCTTAATGGGGAACTTGAAAAGGAAGTCTACATGAGTCCTCCCCCAGTTTTGAGAGTCAATTCAAACACCAAGTGTGCCGACTGAGGAAACCTATATGGGTTGAAACAGTCCCCGAAGGCTTAGTTTGACAGATTCACCACTTTTGTCAAAGGACAAGGGTATACTCAAGGGCACTCAAATCACACACTGTTTACAAAGAAGTCAACTTCAGGGAAGATTGCAGTTCTCATTGTTTATGTCGATGATATTATGCTTTCTGGTGACGATGATGCTGAGATTATGAGACTTAAAGCTAAAATGGCCATTGAATTCGAGATTAAAGACCTTGGGAAGTTGAGATATTTCTTCGGAATGGAAGTGACTCGATCAAAAGAAGGGATTTCAGTGTCCCAATGGAAGTACACTGTTGCCTTACTCAAAGAAACAGGTATGACTACCCTGATAGAGTATAATTCAAAGGTTAGTAATACAAGTAACAATGTCCCTGTCAACAAAGAAAGGTATTAGCAATTGATTAGGAAATTGATCTAATTATCTCACACGAGGCCTAATATATCCTATGCAGTTAGCGTTGTCAGTCAGTTTATGCAGGTCCCCTATGAGGATCATATGATAGCAGTTGAGCACATTCTACGATATTTGAAGGAAACCCCTGGTAAGGGCTTGATGTTCAGAAAGTCCGATAAACGATGCGTTGAAGCTTACACCGGTTCCGACTGGGTAGGGTCTATTGTTGATAGAAAGTCAACATCTGGGTATTGCACGTTTGTTTGGGGTAATCTAGTGACTTGAAGAAGTAAAAAACAAGGAGTTGTGACCAAAAGTAGTGCTAAGGCTGAATACTGGGCCATGAGTTTAGGGATATGTGAAAAAATCTGGTTGATTAAAGTGTTGTCAGATCTTCATCAAGGCAGTGAACTTCCGATGAAACTGTTTTGTGACAATAAGGCAGCAAATAAGTATTGCAAATAATCCAGTTCAGCATGATAGAACCAAACATGTTGAGATTGATAGGCATTTCATCAAGGAGGAACTAGACAATGGAAGCATATGCATTCCTTATGTCCCTTCAAGTCAACAAGTTGCAGATGTGCTCACAAAGGGGTTGCTTAGACAAAGTTTGATTATTATCTTATTGATATTTATGCCCCAATTTAAGGGGGGTGTTGAAAATAGCCTATTAACCTAGGGGCGTTTTTGTAATTTCCTGTGCACCTAGGGCTTCCCATTGTCTATTTATTTGGTTTGTTCCCTTGTATTTTGTGTTCTGAACAATAATAAAAAAATAAGTCTCAAACGTGGTTTTTTCTCCTTATTCTAGGGTTTTTCACGTAAACTATGTGTTCGTTTCTCATTTCTCTTTTCATCAATATATATATTGATTGAAGTCAACTTTCTTGAACAAGAATGAAAGAATACACGGGGCAAAAAAGCCCACAAAAACGAAAAATATTTGAAATCTTCAACTGATCGGTCAGAGGAAAGGACATAGTAGTGGTTTACAAAGTTTTTTGTGAAGCCACTAGTTCAATATAGGTGGGATCTTTTTGTTTATATAAAAAAATGCGATAGAACCCAAATATATTGTAATATTAACTATAACCAAAATACAAGATAAACCAAGTAATTCGAGGTACTTGGACCCTCCCCTCCTGAGACTCTAAATCACTCATTAAAATATTGCCTATCTTCCCTATTCTCTTTATCTCTATTTATAACCAAATTCCATAACCAACTCCCTTTGCTAATTACTAATATACCCTTAATATCCCTCTACCACCCTAATACCATTTCTATCACAATGTATCAAGATGAATCTAAAAGGTACAAAATACAAATCAAAGAAATACCTTATTTTCCACCATGAACACCATACACACGTTTAATTTCTACTCTTAATTGCTTTCTACCCATCTGCTTGCTAGTTTCATTCTCTTCGATGGAAGTCTTATTTCTTTGGAAAATTAAATGATGGATCACACACATTTCACGACTCACATGAACATAAATATATAACCGAGCATCAGACAAAAAAATTCATATCATTGAAGGCAATGAGAACTAAGATGGCTCAACAGACACAAGACTTAATAATATGATTCTCAGATATGACAAGAAAGGCATCTACCACAGTTAATGCATTACAGAAGAAACAATGAGCGGTAACTCTCCAATTTCACAATTTATTTAACTCCAAGAACCAAAAGTCATACTGACTTGATCATAAACGTCATTTGAGCCCAAAAGAAACATATTATATTGATATTCTTAGTATAAGTAATTCTACCAAATCTAATTATTAAGACACTCATACATGGTGGTATGGAATTTCAGAATACATGCAAATCCTACAATGTAAAATGCATGCTGTCTACCAATGAAATTTTGCAGTTCGAACTGACACCAAAGATATCGTACCTGTGAAAAAACTCAAGTCCAGTTAAAGCTCGACGAGCTGATTCTCGTTTGTGAACATTGAGAAATCCTATCATCCGCCGAACTAAAGCAGTGTATGCCAAGCAAGCACTGTTACGCACCTCCCAGTAAGGAGAAGAGAATGAGCGAATAGCAACAATTATAGCCTGAGCAGAGAAACCAGATGTATCAGTTGCTAGGTTGGTATCATTGAAAGCAGCTCTAAGGACATTGAACGCATGAACTGTTGGAATGACCCCTTCATCACGAATTTTAGAGGCTTTTTCACTTGGATAAGTCTCATGGGGTAAAACAGATTCTGTTTCTTGGCCTAACCCTGTGGATGGTAACTTGGAGAAGTTGCTGTTTTTATGATTCGTATCAATTGGATTCTGCAACAACCTCTCGGCTACATCTATGAGCCACTTCAGAGCTCTTGGTAGAAGCTTCTTAGGGGAACCTTCTGGCTCTGCCAGAAATAGAGCAATAAAGGCAGCTGGAATACCAGCGCTTCTCCTCAATAAATCATCAACTGTCTGGCCCTTTGCAATCGTTCTTTCCATTAGCTGATCCATCCAGGATTCTGTTAACTTACAAAGTCTAGAAAGAGAGGATAAGTTAGAGAATTGGGAAAGGATTCAGATGCGAGAAAATTTTACTGCCCTTTCAAAAATGTTTACAAGAATTTTCATGATCATTTTATAGAATTTGTTGATATTTCATAACATTTTATAAAATTTAAGTGGCTATTATTTAATCAAGAAAATGTAGACCTCTAAATCTCTCTTTTGATTAAATAAGATGGGTAACCAAATAGCATAGTATCACTTTGTTACTCATATCTAATTTTAATTCTTATACTTTAGAATATCAATAACTCAAGGTCGATCTCTATCATTGGTTCAGTTATTAGAATGTCAACTCACATGGATGCTAACATAGCAGACTATGCAAAGCGACCATTTGTAGACAATACTCAATATATGGAGATTAAATTGGAAAAATCAAAAGGACGGTGATAAAAAAATAGGGGGACAGAAGTAGAAGGATTTTTAAGAATTAAACCATAGACTTCATGAGAATTGAAATTTTTGCCTTAGACCTAGATTAAATATTCTAACTTTTAGTTTCAGTTAAAAATTTTTGAACAATCATTAATATTAAGAGGAAAAAAAAAACCCCACAAATCAATGAATTACAATGGGATCCTAATACACATTTGACCACCCTTCAAAGAAAGACAACACTAGCTGGAACTTTTGTGAGAATGTGTAAGTTTTGGTTCAATGAATGATCTAGTGTATTGATTTGTCCAAGCTTATTTGCTGTCTTGATTTGTTAGAGTTTAATTTTTTGTTCAAATTAACAAATCTGGAGAGATTTTGCTGCAATTAGTGGACGAATTATTGGGTGATTGCAGCATAAGTTGAATAGAGAGTAAAAATTGCAACATTTATCCACATCTATGGTTCGATTCAATTAAATTGAAAGTTCAGGATAAAAGCCGATCAACCTAGCCAAGTTTAAGGATAAAATTTGAGTTTTCACCCAAATCTTTGATTTTTTTCCAAAACATAAAGACACTACAAGATTTATTATTAAAAGAAGAGCAAAATGATTTTATTTCCCCTGCCTTTCTAGGAAATCAAATATAGGAGGAGAAAGCTTCACTCATGCAAAAAGTATTAAAGAAAGTTACCTTTGGTCATTTGAACAGAGTAAACGGTTGCAAAGAGCAGTAAATCCAGCCCTTGTCTTATCAATTGCACCATTGTGTTTCATTTTCAAAAGAACTTCCAAAAAGTGGTCCCCAATCACTTTAAGTTGTCTTAAATCAAGTACTTCCTCTTGTCTTGATATAATGGAAGCACTGGGATCAGATTCGACTGAATCAGACGCAGCAGGCAAAGGCACCTTCCTTGTGATTGTTCCCAAAAGAAGACTAACCTGCAAATGCCAAATAGAAAGAGATGGAGGGAAATATCCATCGTGAACAAATGGTCCCAACTACCATGGTCAGATTAAATATGATTTCCTAGTAGATATTGATGATTATGTTAGTATACTTCCTAACAAGAACAAGATCTGAATATATTGAAATATAACTATGAAGAAATACAAGATAATCCAAGTATAACGAAACTTAGAACCACCCTCTTGAGTGTACTCACCCAAACTCTAGATCACTCCACAGAATAACCTCCCTTTCACTCACTTACCCTCCCTTTATATATAACAATATGTAGTAATTACCTTTACACAATAACTACCTTTACTCAGTAACTACCTATTTATCTAATTACCCTTATACCCCTTAACTAACACCATATTAAATATCAAGTACCGAACAGATTACTATGGAAGTCGAATTTTCTTCAGTCCAATTTGTTACATGTACTCTTGCTAGTCATAAGCAAAAAAATCTCGGCCTGGAAAGCAGAAAGACAGAATAACGTGAAAAGGCTGCCAAATGAATAATTGGAGCCCATCAAAAGGCAAAGTACCTCTTTCATGGCAAGCCAACAGCCAACCATCACAATCTGCTCTGATGTTCTTAAATTTACTGTAGTTTTTTCCTCACTGTATTCCATCTCAGACAAGGACATAGACACATCAGCCTCATTTGGAACATCCAGCATAAAGGCATCATCATCGACCATGTCATCCATGTCTTCAGGAAGATACCAGGCATCTGCTGAAACCACCCACAGTGCCAAGGAAGTTATTCGCATCACAAGCTCTAAAAGCTTTTCCAGTAGACTTCTCATCTCCGAGATACTAGATAGCACAACATCTGAATTCCAATCCAGCTCCTCAAAAGTATACCGCAAAGTGAGCAACACACCATGAACAAAGCTGTTTTTGCAGGCTTCAGAGAGGTTCCTCTCTCCCTCAGTTACAGAGATATTCAACCAATCAATCAAAGATTTCAAATACTCTGCCACCGGATGGTTTGATTTTTTTATTTCCTCATCCACATTTGGTAATTTTTTTAGGGAATCCAAGCAAACAACAACACCTGAAGCTTTGACCATCCAGCCTAAATCCAAAACATACTTTCTGAATACAAGCCTTAATGCCAATGCTCCAGCATCACTTTCTCTGACACGTGAGCTGCAAACTAACATTTTCGCCCATGTGATTACTTTTCCAACCATATATTCACTAGAAATGCCAGGAAGTGGAGTAGGAAAGTGCAGCAATATACGGAAAGAATTTTCTCTGAGTCTATCCCAACTATCAATGATGGATCCAACTAACAAAAGAACTGAATCGGGTAAAGTAATTCCTTCATTATAAGGAAGAAGAAGATTTTCATTAAACTTTTCTTTAGAAGGAACAATTGACCAAATGTTAAGCATAACTAAAAATAGATCCATCGCCATAATTTTTCTCCTGTAAGGTGCAGAAGGATAGCATGAGAAAAACAGAAAGCAACTTAACCACTTCATAAAATGGAAAAGATCATCCGCTCTACCAGCTATAATGTGCTCACTTCCATTTGGCAGATAGTTTTCACTATTACAAGAAGAAGCAAGTGGTATCCAGTTACCCAGCTTGAATTGTCTCTCTAAAGCTGTTCGTACTCGAGAAAAGAACTTTCTAAACAGGCTACTCCACTTCATCTGGAAAGCTGTAGAGCTACACCTCATGTTCAATGGTATTGCTTTCTTCAACAAAGTAAGTTCTAAATGAGATGGCAGACTAGAAGTTTTAGGGTTCAAGAAAAGAAATTCTGCAGCATCCACACGAAGTGACTCATCAACATGTGTTAATGCTAATAAAAGCCACTCAACAAGGATTTCGACCTTTACTCCCTTGACAAAAACAAGAGCATGACAACTAAAATATTCTATTTCATGGACAGATTTCTCGTCTAAGCTAGGTTTCTCTAGCCAATCAATGTCTCCTTCAATTAAAGCAAGTGAACGAGATACTTTGAGCAATGAAATAAAAATGGCAACTTTCTGTTCAACTCTCAGTTCCATACTACCCTGATTATTACCAGGATAGAGAACTCCATTGTCACTTGAACTAGGCCAGACTGAGATAAAAGCAAGCATAGGGAATATACTATCTAGGTCAATTTCAAACAATACCGGAAGAGCATAAGTGTTCAAATTTGATCGAAGCTTTGATATCCCAGAACCAAGTCCATGAAGAACGGGTGGCAAGCAATGACCTCTATAAAGTGCATACCCACCTTCAATACCATCACTGCTCCAGCACTCATCACGCAGATGCTCAAGGAAACATTTCAAGAAAGAAGTGGCAGCACAGCACACATCATCATCAATATATGCTTGTACAGTTTCCAAAAGCAGGGAAGGGCTCATATCTAACAATGCCTTTGCACCCAACCTTTTGGTTAAAGAAGCTAAAGGAACATATCTTCCTTTACAGCGAGAACCCAAACGAAGAAGATCAAAAGCAATTTTCCGCAAGTATGACTTTATTTTCTCGCTACCCTCTGACCAGCAAAGTGACGATTGAATCTCTAAGAATAGATCAAAGATGAGATGCACTTGTTTGACCGTTTGACTTAAAGGATCATCCAAGTTAGTCCACATAATTCTTAGTATTCGACTTCCCATCTCCTCAGGGAGGGGATCATAACTACAGGATGTATCAGTAAGATTACTAACTAAAGATGTCTTTATTTGTTGCAAACAAATCTGCAGTACAGTCAATGAATGAAAGTTAAAATGGCTATCAGTAGGATTTTCACAATAGTTACACAGCTCAGGCAAAATGCCATCATAGAGTACCGTCTTGACTGAGTCACCGCTATTTAGACAACCTGGATGGCCATTCAAATCTCCTTCCATCATATAAAATGGTATATTGAGCACAGGTCTTGGAATTGCTGTCAGAATCCCCCTGATCAAGCAGAGTCTACTCAACACTGAAAAAGTTTGAATTTCACTGCAGACATTCGCTTGATGAGGAACCTTCAGAACAGCATTCTTAAATTCACTTTCATACTTCAAAAATGAAATGTGGTTAGTTTGTTCAAAAATTCCATAAAAGATGAGCACCCCAAGTTCTGCTGAGTTGAGGCAAACTTGCAGAGAAGCACAGAAACTCACGCCAGCTGCCACATAACAATCCCTGGAAAAAGCCAAGGATTTTAGAATGCTTAAAATGGTACTCACAATCATCCCCATAACACTAGAATCTTCCTGGAACTTGGAGGGAAATCGCTGAAGCAAGTAATACAAGCAAGACAAAGCCTCTTGACACTGCTCCATAATAATTGGAGAAGGCCTAGCGGACTCATTGGTTTCCTTAACCACAGAGTCCAAGCTAGAGACAATATCCCGAGCAACCAAAATGGCACAATCTTTAATAACATCCACTAAATATCCCAATTTGGGCATACCCATTACCGATAAAGCCACCCTCGACACGCAGAACCGCTTCTCTCCACCTTGTTGCAGCCCACTGTGCTCCTCACAGAGATTCCTGAAACACTCTCCCAGAGAATCCTGAAATTTACGGCTTTTGGCCAAAGTGGAGACAAGGGTTCGATGCAAAGGCTGGGAATTCTCACAGAACAAAACCTCCAAGTAAAACCGCGCGGCTTTGGACACGGAATCCTCGTCTCCATTGGCTAGTAACTCGGAGAAAGCGGAAGCGACTTTCTTGGCGTGATTCACTTGGGCGTAAACGGAGTTCAAGGATACAAGTTGGAGTAATTCAGTGAAGAATTTAGAAGAGGATTGGAAGGAATTGAGAGAATCAACGAAGGAGTGAGGGAAAACAATTGCACTGTAAGTATAGCGGTGGCGATGCTGCAGAGCTCGCCATTTAGCAGACATTGATGCGATGATTCAGAGTTGGGGTTACCTTCTCTCTCTCCCTTCGCTGAAAACTCTTGATTTAGAGAGAGAGACAAAGGGCGGGAGAAGAAGAGAGAAAATGGCGGCCGGAATAGTACTTATATTAGGGCTGCCAGGAGGTTAGTTTTCAAAACAATCAAGTTTTGTTTTTTAATACAATGAAGAGATTAGGGATTATTTGAAACCTTTGTCTAAAAAATTAGGCCAAAATGTATTTGAAAAAATCGGTTTTATAATTTTTTCAATTTTATTTTAAATATTTTGTTTTCTTTCTATATCTTTGAACTAGGGGCGTTCAAAACTCGATAACCCGAAAAAACCGATCAATCCAACCCAACCCTATGGTTTGTGTTGGGTTACCAACTCTTTGGGTTGGTTGGTTCAAATAAATGAAAATTTTATGGATTTGATTGGTTCATGGATTCACCTAATATAACCCGAACCAACCCGAATTTATTATTAACTTTAAAATATATTTTTTTCTTACTTATAACACAATTATTTATACATATATTGATTTTAATTTTATTTAATTTCAATATTTTTTGAATAATTTATTTTTCAACGAACTCTTAGAAGTAGTTTCTTTATACTTTCTAGAAAATTTTCATTATATAAATTGAAATTGAGTTGTTAATCTTAATTCAATATATGAAAATAATTTAGACTTTTACATATTTACGTTTTGCTTCCTTTTAGAATAAAATTTTAAATAAATAACTTGTTTTGTTTAATTTCAAATAGTGTTTCAAATGCTATTATGGTCTTTCTTGTGAATTTTGGAGACTTGTTTTGTTATAATAGATTTTGGATATCGTTCTTGTGGATTGTGGAATCTTATGTGTTTTTTATTGGTGATTCCAAGCTTTTTTTTTTTTAAGGAAACCGATGGAATCGACCCAACCTATTTTTTATGGGTTGTCGGGTTCATAATTTAACAAGGGTTAGTTTGGGTTAGAAAAATACACAAATCGAAGCATAGAGTTGGGCCTAAAATATCCCTAAACCCAACCCACGAACACCCCTATTCTCAACTTTCATCTTATTTCTCTCTCCAAATCTTCTTTCTCTTGTTATCTTTCTTTTGATCTCTTCTCTATATTTCATTCACAACCCTGCCTCCAACGACATAAACAAGTTATTTTTTCTGCGATTGATGGCAACGAATGAAGTTTTTTTAAAGTCAAATGAACCAAATACGGAGGAGAAGAGTGATAACCAAAGCAGGAGCTATAAAGTGAGCTAAAATTAGGCTAAGAGCTAGAAAGTGAATTAGAATTAGAATAAAAAAAATTCATTTTTAAAAAACATCAAAGTCATTTCTACATAAATCTCGAGATTTAAACTTCTAGCCTCAAGAAGGTAATACTTACAAACTAGCTCATTTTGGCAAAACTAAATTATGAATGTTGGTCCTTGGAAAACTTTGATGATTACATTTTTGGTTAAATTATATCTTCAATTTCTAAACCCTTGTTTGTTAATCATTTGATTTTTAAAAATTAAGCATATTTTTTCTAAATTTTTTACCATAGTTTTTATTTATTTATTTTCTTAAATAAAAGAGATGAATTCTTAACCAAATTTTGAAAATTTTAAAATTTATTTAAAAAGAAAAACTCAAGTTAATTTTTTAAAACATTAATGGAAAGTGGATAACAAAGCAAAAAATTTAGAGGTATGAAAGTACTGTTTATAAGTTTAATTTTCAAAAACTAAAACAAAAAATCAAATGGTCATTAAACGAGACCTAAGCTTCTAAAAAATGTTTAATACTCCATTTGATAATCATTTGGCCTCGTTCACCGGAAAAGCATAAGATCCTTGATTGAAAAGGAATTTTGTTTACCAGAATGGATTGAATTTCCCATTGCCCTTTTTCATCTCCAAAAGGAAAATCTATCTGATAACTGCTTGATTTTTTTTTTTTTTTTTTTGAAGCAATAACCATTTGATTTTTTGGATTTTAGTTTTTGAAATTTAAACTTATAAATACTACTTTCATCTATTGATTCTATTGATTTATCATCTTCTTTTCTGAACTGTTTTAAAAGACCCAACTAAGTTTTGAAAATTAATAAATAATAATAATAATAATAATATTTTTTATTTTTTATTTTTAAAATTTAGCTAAACAAAACAAGCATAATTTTGGCCAATACACATCTTTAATCTCTTGCCGAAGCTCCTCTACTATGATGTAATCCCCATACCTCTCTTACATGATTACATGAGGGAACCTTCATTAAGAAACAATATACATTAACATCTTGTTCTTCTCTGCCTTATTGCTTCCTTCTCCCATGTAGAAAGTAGACATTTTAATTCATATTTTCTGCCTTTTTCTACTATTATTTCACTAGCATTTACTTCTTCCAAAAGTTGAATATGCTGCAATGGTTTCTTGCATTTCCATGATTGTGATTTTGGCAAGAAGTTTGATAATCACTAGAGTCAGAAGTATGGAAGGAATGGAAACTAAGTATTAAGATGTGAAAAGGATGTAGTGTAGAGGTAATATATCAATCTCCATTTACCTATTATTAGGTGAATCATGATGATTGAAATATTTTTTGGCCCCTCTTTAGAAATACACTATAATAGAAGAGAAAGATTGATTTTAATTGAATTTAAAAACAAAATTAATTTATTTTGAGGAAATTTCTTCTTTGTTTTTGAAGCAGAATATAGAGAAAGATCGATTTTAATTGAATTTAAAAACAAAATTAATTTACTTTTGAGGAAATTTCTTTTTTGTTTTTGAAGCAGAATATGAGAGAAGATCAATTTTAATTGAATTTAAAAACAAAATTAATTTACTTTTGAGGAAATTTCTTCTTTGTTTTTGAAGCAAAATATGAGCCTCGTTCAATTGTGAACACGGATATTAAGAAATGCAAAAACATCCAAAGGCTTTTGACATAAGATAAATCTATTATTTGAAGAAAAGTTCATCGATAAACTACTTGAATATGGTATGGGTATACTAATGGTAATGGACATCAAACGACACTGTGACATTATTGTTTATCGAGAAGAAATAGGTAGAAGCTACATAAACTTATTAAACTATTGAAAGTCAATAAACAAAAAGGACAACATGAAAGAATCGAATCCCACAACGAAAATGATTTATCGTTTTTTGCAATTATTTTGATTCGAATTAAAATCCAGAAAAAGGAAAACTAAAATTACAAAAACATCAAATATGCTGTAATACGTTAATGGTTAAGCATAATTTTTTAGGAGAGGAGAAAAAAATACTTTTGTAGGACACTTCTCTTAAAGCAACTTCTCCTCCCTCCTAGCAATCTCGATCTTCACTTCATTGCAATGAAATGCCTTCAAGAAATCTTTCTCAGTATAACTCTGGCAAAACCGACTTATGGAAACCTCTTTTAAGAGATGGAGGGAATTTGGTAGAGAAGAATTATTGTTCAAACTTTAGAGTACTACTTCAGAAAACTTTTTCTCTGTGTTATGAGATCTTGAGAGTAGGGATGAGTTTCTTTCCTACAGAAAACAACCAACCACAAAATATAGACATTCTTTGTCTTTTAAATTGGAGTATGATAACTCCTCACTTCCTTTCTCTCTTCCACTCTCAGAGGGGAGTTATTTAATTAAATTAATTAAATATAAATTAGTTAAATAAATAATAATTTTATTAATTAATAAGTAAATATCTCACATTTAATCAAATGGATATTTAAATTATATTTAAATATTTATTTCTCTCATAACTTAGAGTTCTAATATGAATCTTATTCATATTAACTTTTAACCGATAATTTTAATATCAATTTTATTCATATTAATTTGTTGTTTGAATCATATTTAAATACATTACATCTCCCATATTATATAGTTTAATTCAGAATTAACTATATATTATAATGTATCTATATACATTATGTTAATTGTATCATATACAATGAACATATTATTCCCTAAATTAATTTGAACACTTCAAATTATTCTTTCAAAACATTGGTCATTGTTAATCCGCTGAGAGCTAGTAAGGGAACCTAATTGACATATAGATTATAAACTCTAGTGATATGAGATTAATTAATTAAATTCTTTAATTAAATTAATCAACATTCATTAACTATAGACAAACCACTATAGACCCGTAGTTACACTCTTATGCACTGTAGGACATATTGCGTCCATGGATATAACCAATTCATCTAGGTCAATCTTTCACGAGTTGTTCGTAATTACAACTGGGTCAAATGTTTGTTTTACCCTTGTAATTACCTCTATATCCTTAAGTATCACTGATCCACTAATGAACGTCAAACCATAAACTTGAAGGAACCGTGAGGTTCACAGTGGAAGTGGGATCGTTTCCAATTTCTTTTTTCACATAATTAAATATAATAAACATACAATTACGCATATATAGATAATTTACAACATGCTTAAAGATAAAGAGGAAGAAGAAGGGTTAAGGATTATGATGAGAAGTTGACCATCATAGGAGAACATGAAGTTTTACAAAAGAAAAATGAAGCTTGGCAAGCTCAATCCAGCTCAATCAAAGCTCATGCTGAAAATCCATGGGAGAGCTTTTCAAGTCAATCTAATCATGAGGTAATCATTATGCCCCAAAAGCCAATGATGAGCTAAAGCTAAAAGACTTATAGAATGATTAAATGCTTGCTTTAAAGATAAGTTTCCAGCCAATGGTGAAGAGTTGCAACCATTGAAGCTCCAAGAGTCATTTGGTCATCCAAAAGTCATCATGAATCTAAAAATCCAGATTCATTTATATTATTAACATCTCATGTATTTAATTAATGTTATGAATTTACATTTATTAGAGTAGTTGAAAGGGTATTAGATGAATGTAGCCAATAGGTGAAATGTTGCATCCTTTCATGGTATCTATTCAATTAGTTTAGATAGGGCTGGAATCTGTTTGGAAGAAGACTTTGAATTTGAATGAAATTTCATTAGAGTTTATTCTCTCAAGCTTTATGCTTTTTCTTTGTATTTTTGTGTTTAGAATGTATGTTTTAGGACTTTCAATCTAGTTTGATCAATTAGATTGTGGAGAGTTCGAAATCTTGAAGTTAGTAACAAGTTCTCATTTCTTCTTGATCATCGATCAATCTTCTAAGCCCAAATTTGTTTAGCTTTCTTGGAGTTGCTTACCAATTATTTAATCGGGGATATTTTTATTACTGTTGTGGGGGTTCACCTTTGTTTAGGAGGGATAAGGGTTCACCTAGAATAAGGGGAGTTCTCAGATGCGTGATTGAGGTAGTTCCCTTTATCATTTAGTATAAGACCTTTGGCTCTAAATAGATTATATCCTAACTTGTTTCTTTTACATGACATCTTTCTTTCTTTAATATCATCTATTTCTTATTTCTTGTGACTCTTCATCTTCTCATTTTCTTGTTTCATACGTTATTTGTGCTTGCTGCAAAAAAAAAAAAAAAAAAAAAAAAAAAAAAAAAAAAAAAAAAAAAAAAAAAAAGAAAAAAGGAAGAAGTGAAAAAAATAGCAAAAAAAAAAGTGACCTTTTATCTTCTTTTATTTCCTTGATATTATACTTGCTGGAAAAATTAGAAAAAGAAATTGTCTTTTTCATCTTTCCATAAGTTTTTTTTAAAAGAAAAACTTCGAGATTTTTTGACATTTCACATTCTAGACTATATTGGAATTTCTCGCATGATTCTCATAAGAATACTATAAGATTTGCTAAAATTGAGATACTAGAAGTCTTATTATATGTCTCATCAAAGAAGAAATTGTCATGCGACTTACGACAATGATGATAATTTTTCGAAGAATCTTAGAGAAAGTTTGACTAAATTGCACCAATTCATTGATTACATAGGCCAATTAATGAAACGTTAAAGTTGCAAAAGCTAGCAAGAAGGAATCATGCCATGCGAGCTATTAAAAATCAAGAAGATGATTCATTACCAGAAATTGATCCTCAAGATGAGAGAAATGCACCACCAACAAGAAATGAATGTTCCAATGATGGGATTGTTGAGATGAATTATTCTGATCATCAAAGTTTGGGAGAGGAATCAAAAGGTAAAGTTGTTATGGAGATTGGGGAAATATTTGAGGTATGTGTAGAGAATGAGATCATAACCAATTCTCTAAAGAAAAGTGAAGGCAGTATGAAGTTTAAGAAATTAGATAGGAGCGAGGAGAGAGAAGAGGGTAAAACAAGAAAGAAAAGTGAGACAAAATAAACACCAAAGAGTTACTGTAGAAAACAATCATCAAGTAAAGAAAATCATGCATATTGGATTTATTATCCAAATAATGTTCTTTCCAATTTTTTTGTCGCGTTTTTAATGAATCATTGATGACACAACGAAAAAAGTGCATCACTCAATACATGAAGTTCATATTCCATAAACATGAATATATTACAATCCACTTATTTGAAAGAGCTCGACATGATGATTACAATGTTACGTTACAAGGTCATCAAAGATTTGAGGATGAATCTTCTTGAAGAAGGGGAGAATAATAAGAAGCTAACCATCATAGGAGATCATGAAGTTTTACAAAAGAAAAATGAAGTTCAACAAGATCAATCCAACTCAATCAAAGCTCATGCTGAAAATCCATGAGAAAGTTTTCCAAGTCAATCTAATCATGAGGCAATCATTATGCCCCAAAAACCAATGATGAGCTAGAGTTAAAAGACTTCTAGAAGGATTAAATGCTTGCTTTGAAGATAAGTTTCAAGCCAATGGTAAAGAGTTGCAACTATTGAAGCTCCAAGAGTCATTTGGTTATCCAAAACCCATCATGAATCTAAAAATTTAGATTCATTTACATTATTAATATCCCATGTATTTAATTAATGTTATGAATTTACATTTATTAGAGTAGTTGAAAGGATATTAGATGAATGTAGCCAATATAGGTGAAAGGTTGCATCATTTCATGGTGTCTATTCAATTAGTTTAAATAGGGTTGTAATCTGTTTGGAACAACACTTTGGAATTTGAATGAAATTTCCTTAGAGTTTATTCTCTCAAACTTTATGCTTTTTCTTTGTATTCTTGTGTTTAGAATGCATATTTTAGGACTTTCAATTAAGTTTGATCGATTAGATTGTGGAAAATTCGAAATCTTGAAGTTAGGAACAAGTTCTCCTTTCTTCTTGATCATCAATCAATCTTCCAAGCCAAATTTGTTTAGCTTTCTTGGGTTGCTTATTAAATAGTTAGGGGTTATTCTTATTACTGTTGTGGGGGTTCACCTAGAATAAGGGGAGTTCTCAAACGTGATTGAGGTAGTTCCTTTATCAGATTAACTTACCCTTGAAGAATTACTTTTTCACATAATCCCTCGAACTGGTTATGAAACAACCACGATCACGGACCCTTTGAAGATCACGAACAAAGAACCAAAGATCCAACACTTTGGACACTACCAAGAGGTAATCCTTTGTATTCTCTGTAGGGGATGAGAATCACAGGTGTGAGCTCTGTAATCTTTTGGGTAGAGGGAGAGAGATTTGAGAGAGGATTTTTTTTTCTTCTGTGAGTGCTAGGAGAATACCAGAGAGTTTTCTGTAAAAACTTCTGTGAAGAAGATGAAGAACTCGTAAAAACAAACCCCACTACCACATACATTTTTCTGGGAGAGAATTAAGGGGAGGAAGTTGAATTTTTTAAAAATTTAAATTAAACTAAATTTAATTTTTATATATGTATATATATATATATATATATATATATATAATAACTAACTTAATATATGTATATATAACTATATATTATATCAAATATAACACATAATCTATAGTTTTTATATTGCATCAAATACAATATAACCTATAGTTTTAATTTCTCTCAATCATGTATGGTATTTAATATAAATCACATTTATACTAAATTTAATAATATGAATCTCATCCATATAATTAATATTTGAATCATATCCAAATATTTAATTCTTCTCAAAATAAACTCTATATTATAATGCATCAAATACATTATATTAATTCTACCACATATGATTAATTTAACTTAATTATATTATATATAGTTAATTTCCTCAATTAATTTGAACAATTCAAATTAATCCAAACTTAATTTTCAATAACCCCTGTTGAGCTACAGAGGGGATTTTATGGACATGTAGATTGAAGCTCCAATAGTAATTGGATAATTAATTAAATTCCTTTAATTAAATTATTCAACATCCATTAATTGTCGGTCACTCCACTAAAGATCAACAGCTGCACCTTTCGCACTACAAATATATTTCTGTGTCCATTGGATATAACCAATCAACAGTGCGATGACCCTTTACAAATTGCTCGTAAGTACAGTTGGGTCAAAATTACCGTTTTGCTTCTATAGTTACATCTAACTTCTTAACTACCACTGATCCCTCTAATGAACAATAAGTCATAATCCAATTATGACCAAACCTTTTTCGAGCTAAGAGAGGGTTGAATGATCTTTTTGAAGAGAACCTTGAGCGGAAGTGAGATTGTCCCAATTTCCATTTCTTATAAAATGTAATTTTTACAGGAAAAAAAGAACAAATTTATGCATTTACATGAATTATAGCATACTTAATTCAAATAAATTTAGAGTTTCAGAAACCCATATCTTTGAAGACCTTCTTCAAGAATCCCTCGATCAAGAATGGGCACTACCACAATGGCGACATCGATATTCCCCGTAGAGAATTTAGGAGTGGTGGACTCTGACTATTTTGAAATGAGGGAAAATTGAGAGTAGAGAGAAAGATTTGGAATGTGATTGTTCTCTAAGACTATCTCACAACCAAAACGTTTCTATCTTACTAAAGAAGAAGGAGACTCTTTCCTATCAAAAGTCAAAATAACAACATCCACCCACTTACGTGAGTGGAGAGAAAAGAGAGGGGGAGTTATAACTCCCTCCCTTATTTAAATTAAAATAACAATTAATATATATATATATATAATATATCAAATATAACATATAATCTATAGTTTTAATATTGTATCATATACAATATAACCTATAGATTCTTTTCTCTTTCATATGACATTTAATATAAATCACATTTATATCAAATTTAATAATTATGAATTCAATTCATATAAATAATATTTGAATCTTATTCAAATATTTATTTCCTCTCATAATGTATAAAATATATTATACCAATTATATCATATATAATTAAAATAACTTAATTGTATCATATATAATTAAATTCCTCTATTAATTTGAACAATTCAAATTAATCCAAAAACTAATTTTCATTTAATTCTATTGAGCTACCAAGGGGACCTCATGAACTTGTAGCTTGAAACTCTAACGATACATGAATAATTAATCAAACTCTTTAATTAAATTAAATTATTCATCATCTGTTAATTGTCAGGCACTCCACTAAAGACCAACAGCTGTACTCTTTGCACTACAAATATATTTCTGTGTTCATTGGATATAACCAATCAACAGTACAATGACCCTTCACAAATTGCTTGTAAATACAAATGGGCTAAAATTATCGTTTCGTCTCTGTAGTTACATCGAACTTCTTAAGTACCACTGATCACTCTAATGAACAATAAATCATAGTTCTACTATGACTTAACCCTTCTCGGGCAAGGAGATGGTGTAGCACCACATTGTTCAAGCCCCAGAATTAGCCCTTAAGAGAGCAATTTATCTACTTACCTTAACCTCGAAGAAGGAGTGAATTTCTTCTTGTGTATCTGTGTTCCCAGCTTCTCAATCAGACGAATCCCCAAAATGGTAGGCTTATTGAGTCGACAATCTTGCTACTCTCACCTATACAAATCAAAGGACCGCTCTCACAGGCAAAAGTTCACAACTCACTCAGAATTCAGGTCATGTTACTTATCGTCATCCTGGTGAAATATAAGTCTCTATTATGAACGACGTTATATAATGAGACTAAACATTTCATGGTCCGATCTTATACAAACTCCTTTGTATAGAATATCCCCGTTTACATGTCTATACATGAATAATCAGAATTAGATCATTTGTAGCACTTTACAACAATTGTAACACCTACAAAGCGGGTCATACTCGTAGTGTCACCAGAATAAGGTATCCAGTCTTATCCATCTACTATAGACCATTTAGGTTATCACTTAAACATGATCCATACCCGTATGTCTCACATACATGTTTAAGCTATAAGATAACCTTGGATGTTAGTTTATTGTTTTGTGGTTAATGCAAATAAAATATGGAATAAAATATCATATATTTTATTAAATACACAAAGAGTTCAAAACATTTACAAACTATAGAATCCGACGAGATTTAGGGCATCAACCCTAATAAGGGTGTGGCACCACATTGTTCAAACCCCAGAATTAGCTCTTAAGGAAGCAATTTATCTACTTACCCTATTAGGGAAGAAGTGAATTCTGTCTTGTGTAGCTGTATTCCCAGTTCCCTCAATTAGACGAATTCCCAAAATGGTAGGTTTATTGAGTCGACGATCTGGCCACTCTCACCCATACAAATCAAAGGACCACCTTCATATGCAGAAGTTCACAACTCACTCAGGATTCAGATCATGTCACCTATGGTTATCCTGGTGAAATGTAAGTCTCTACTATTAGCGAATTTAAATAATGAGACTATTCATTTTGTGGTCTGATCTTATACAAACCTTTTTGTATAGAATACCCCCGCTCACATGTCTCTATATAAATGATTAAGATCAGATCATCTGTAGCACTTTACGACAATTGTAACATCTACAAAGTAGGTCGTATTCGTAGTGTCACCAGGATAAGGTATCCAATCTTATCCATCTACTCCAGACCATTTAGGTTATCACTTAAACATGATCCACCTATATGTCTCAGCATACATGTTTAAGCTATAGATGATAACAATGGATGTTAATTTATTGGTTTTGTGGGTTAATGCTACTAAATATCGAATAAAATATCTCATATTTTATTAAATAAATAAACCATTTGTACATTACAATTACAAAATACATGACCCACGAGATTTAGGACATCAACCCTAACAAAACTAAGTCCCTCTCAGGCCAATGAGAGGGTGAGGCCTCATTACTCAGGTCCCAGAACCAGCACTTAAGAGATCTACTCATCTACTTACCCTAAATGGGAAGAAGTGAGTTTCATCTTGTGAAATTACGTTTCTAGCTCCCTATTCGGTCAAATCCATAAAATGGTAGGTTTTTTGTGGGCCATTCTCACTCATGCAAATCAAAGGACAAGCTCTAATAGACATAATTTCATCACTCACTCAGGATTCAAATCAAGTTACATACGATCATTCTATGAAATATTAATCTATTCAATTAATGAAGTTACAAAGAGAGACGTCCAATCTTATACAAACTCTTTGTATAGGATATCCCCACTCGCATGTCTCCACATGAATAATTTGGATCATATCATTTGTAACATTTACAAAGTGGGTAGTATCCATGACGTCACTAAGATAAAACATTCAATCTTATCCGTATATGACATACCCTTTAGATGGATAATATGAACATGATTCACATGTATGTCAACTACAAACTGTTTAAGTTTCATGTAATAACCTTGGATTTTTACTACAATGGATAATTTATTATTGTATATTTAATAATTCTAAACAACTAACTAATTATGAGGTTTTAGGACACAAATTTCAACACAACATACAAGAATGAATTTAAAACTAAGTGACTTCAACCCTCAAGAAGAGAAGGCACACCAAAAGTCCTGAACCCTCTCAAAAGATTAGCCCCATAAAGAGAATGACTTGAACACTTAATGGGGTTGAACGACAAATTTGCATATTAGAAAGTGTTTCCAAAGATATTATTAGATGTGTTAAGCCAGAGCTTTTCATGTTTGCTCGTCGGGCCAAGTGCTCACCCACTTCAAAATCTTCACTTTATATAACAAAAAAGGTATACAATAAGAATTCCAAAAAAAAAAAAAAAAAAAAAATTAATGCCACAAACCATCATGACAAACCTCTTTAGAAGACCTTTGTTGATCCAACATTTGCCAATGTTGTTCTTGTCAGCGTCCGCAAAGATAAGTTTTGTCGAGAGCTTTCTTTAAATGGTCAAAAAATCCTCTTTTTCCATGATATTAACTTAAATGTGTCGGAAAAAGTGGCTTCTGATCACCGTTTTGAATTGTCATCGAGAAAAGTTCCATTTTCCAATGATAGATACACACTATCGAAAAAAAAAAAAAAAAATCTTACACTAGCTTTCAAATGTTAGGAAAAGTAATTTTTTCCGACACTTCTAAGTTAGCATTAAAAAAGTGAACTTTCTCATACAGTTTCTAAAGTCGTCAGGGGAAGCAGACTTTTTTTTTTTTTTTTTTTAATTTTATTTGCATCAACCATCGAGAAAGGATGTATCGATGGTTCTTTAATACTCTTTGAGGTTGTTTCGGGCGCTGAGTTGAAATATGATGTTTGGAGTTCATATGTCTGTGTTTGTGGCACATAATTATTTGGTTTGAGTTCACATGTTTATGTTTGGGTGCAGAGTTGAGTTCATACGTCTGGGATATCTGATGCATTTTTTTGAACTTTGAATAATATGCTTTTATGATTACTATTTTTGTTCACTAATTCTACCAATCTTTGTTTGAATAAAATATGGATTGTAATTTTTTTCTTTTAATTTTTAAAACTTTTCTTTCTTTCTTTCTTTCTTTTTTTGGGCAATGAACAAAAGGATTCCGAAAATACCGGATCTCCGCCTACACAAGAAAATTGTTGATAAAACTCCAAAATGACATTTTCTTTTTATCCAATTTTTTTTTTCTCCTTATCATTCAGGAAAGACAAAAAAATTTCAGGGTAGCAAACATTCTCGAGAATTTCTCTTAGATTCGAACCCATAGCTGATGATAGAACTAGAATAGATATTTTCTGTTTCCTACTCACACGAGCCCATATCCTTGCTTTTCGATCAATCTCTAATTCTAATCTTCCTCCCCAATCAGATATTATGGTGCCGGTATAAACCGAAATTTCGTTATGGTCCAATTCTGACCGGTAATAGATACCGGGGCTTTGCAATATTTGACTGATCACAATTCTGTACAGTCCATTTACTATAGAAGTTCCCAGGGAATTCATTAGAGGAATGTTTCCAATAAAAATTGTTTGTTCTTGCATATCCCTACGGGTTTTCCAAATTAATCCTGCGGATACGTATAATTTTATAATCTTTTTTGGTGTATTTCATATTAGAATAGATAGCATAAAATAAAAAAAAGATTGATTCGAGATATGTATGTTCAATTTTTTATACTCAATTTGATTCCTCGTTACTGTTTAGAAGATAAGTAATAGGTAAAGATGACAGGATTTGAACCCCGTGACATTTTGTACCCAAAACAAACGCGCTACCAAGCTGCGCTACATCCCTTTCAATGGTCTACAGTGTCATTGTAGAGAATCCTTGTCTTTGTTTCCACATTTTTTTTATTTTCCTCCATTAGTATACACAAATTACTTGTCATTTCTTCTTTTTTGTCTCATATCATATATAAAATATAATAAAAGACTTATATACGTATGAAATAATAAATATGAAATCCGCCGTAAAGAAAAAGAGCTCCAAAGTTTTTTGGGGACAAATCAACACAAAAATAAATAATTAAAGATTGGAATAATCTGAATCGGTTTGACTCAAAAAACAGCCTAGTAAAAGTTCGTTTATAATTTTTAAAATATAATTTAATACTAATTTTTTTATCAAAGCAATTAGTGAAATTTCCTAATGTTTTGAGCGGATGAAATAGTAAAAGTGTTTTTTCTTTTTAGGGTATGTAAAAAAATAATAGAAATCTTTTGTTTACTCAATTAAAAAATAGAAAATGGTACTTTTTTGTTCAAAGAATAAAAATAAATACACGGGTTGACCTTTCTTTTTCATTATCTTTGTTTTATGATTTTCGGGATGGAAATAATTTGAATCCCATCAGCCCCCCAATAAAACCAAAAGATTTTTGTTTATTTTTTTATTTTATTATATATTTTATATATTTATATATATAATAAATATAGAAGATCAAATAGTAAACTGAAATTCTTTATTAAAAATTTAATGAGACATTGAAACGATGACATTAGTTGATTAAGTTAAAACCTTTTTTGAATTCTATGAACCCTTACTTAATTTCTTTTCTCGAAATCATTATTACTATTATAGAATATATCCCGCTGAATACATAATTAAATTGATTTGCAAAATCTTATAAAATAAAAGTTAGATCAAGAAAATTTACACCTTCAATTCTTTATGAAAATGAAATCAGATAAGATTTTTATTGGAAATAACGCAAAAATTGACTAAATCCATTTCCAATAATGAAGCAAATCAAGAAAGAATTGATAAAATAAATCAAAGTCTAATTCACTTTATTTCAACTATCAAAAAGTCACTTTCCAATATTAATAATAAAAATGGAAAGATCTTTGGGACTTATCATACTTGGGAAGCATATTTATTTTACAACTTATCACAAACACAAATTATTAATCTATCTAAGACCTGTCTTTCAACATCACGAAACATCTCGTTTTCTTAAGAATGAAATATAGGATTATTTTGTTGAAGTTGTTGGAGCACACGAAGTATTACATTCCGACTTAAAACAAAAGAATCTTCAAAATTCTGTAATGATAAATCAATGGAAAAACTGGTTAAGGGGTCATTATCACTCCGATTTAGATCCGATTAGAAAATTACTCCCCCAAAAATGGCGAAATAGAGTCAAGCAAGATCGTAAAAATAAAGATTTTAACCAATGTTATTCATATGAAAAAAACCGATTAATTGATTACAAAAAACAAAATTCTTTTGAACAGACTACTCATCACCGAATAAAAAAGATAATATAAAAAAATATATAGACATGATTTTTATCATATAAATCTATTAATTATGAAGATAATAAAGATTCATATATTTATGAATTTACCAGTACTAGTAAAAATAATCAAGAAAGTTCTTATAAGTACAACACAGAGAAATGGAAAATTTTTTTATATGCCGATTGCTATCCCTATCATAATTTATCTATTGAGAAGATGATATTATAGATTTGGAAAAAAATCCGGATGAAATATTTGTTTGGAGACGCGATGCTTTTGTCTTAAAAATAAGGCCGATATTCAAGCCTGGATCAATATTGAGGCTAAGACATGACGAGTAATAAAAATACTAAAACTGGGGTTAATAATTTTCAACTAATTTGAAAAAATCGATAAGAAAGATTTTTTTTTATCTCACAATTAATCAAGATCAAGAAAGCAACCTATCCAACAATAAAAAAAAACAAATCTTTTTTGATTGGATGAAGATGAATGAAGAAATACTAGTCGTTCCATATCGAATCTGGAACTTTGGTTCTTTCTAAAATTTTTGATACTTTCTAATGCATATAAGATTAATACCGTGGATCATACCAATAAAATCACTTCTTTAAATTGAATGAGAACGAAATTTTTAGTCAAAATAAAAAAACTCATTGGAAAGAAAAAAGGGATCTCTTTTTATATCAGCAGAGAAAAAAACTCTTGAATTCGAAAATGGAAATAATGGAGAAAGGAATCTGTGGCCGCGATCAAGGATTACTCTATCAACCATCATCTACTTTAGAGATCATCCCTCTTGAAACTTTTTTCAATATACAAAAGTGCAGTCTCTTCTAAGAATTAGTAAATTAGGCAGTATACATTCTTTTGTACAGAATAACAAAGAACGAGTGAATCTTCATAAATTTTTCATTGTAAATGGGAAATACTTATACAAATAAAAATAAAAAAAATGGGGAAGATAAAAAGATGCAGGTCATTTGTCTTCTTGGCTAGTCAAACATGGACTGGTTCATAGATCTTTGGGTTTCGATTACCAAGGAATAGAGACTTTACAAATAAAGCCCGAGGAATGGCATTCCATTGCAGTCATGGTTACAATTATCTACGTTCCCAATATGCTTATGATGTAGCACCAGGCGGACTGTTAGCTAGTGTGTATCATCTTACAGAATCGAGTATGGTATAGATCAACCGGGAGAGGTATGCATAAAAGTATTTGCCGCAAGGATAATCCTAGAATTCCGTCTGTTTTCTGGGTGTGACCACGCATAAAAATGACATTGCCATAAATTGACAAGGTAATATATCTCACTTATTAATCAGAAAGTGGCGCTATCTTTTGAAACAAGAATAGATTTCCTTGATATCGAACATAATGCATGAAAGGATCCTTGAAGACCCATAAGATAGCTGAAAAATAATTAGCAAACACTTTGACAAGATGTTCTATTTTCCATAGAAATATATTCGCTAAAAAAGATCCTTAAAGAAGTTAATCGTATATGAAGAAGATTGATTAGTAGAAAAAGGAAAATGGATTCGTATTCACATACACAAGAAATTTATATGGACAAGACTAATCTTCGATTTCTTTTTGAAAAAAAAAGAAATCAATTTTTTGAAGTACCTAAGACTATATCAAATTACAATACTCGTTTAAGAAAAGAACCGTAATAAATGAAAAGAAGAGGCATCTTTCACCACGGAGCGAGAGGATTTGAACTAAAATTTCCAGATGGAGGAGATAGGGTATTAAAACATCTGACACATAATTTAAATGTGGGAATTTATCCTCTAAAAAAGGAAATATTGAATGACGTGATTGTAAATTATAAGATTTTGCGATTTCTTCTTCCTCTAAGGAAGATACTAATCGTAGGGAAAATGGAATTTCATAATGACTGCAAACTCTTCTGATAACATTTAAGAATACAAATTTTTGTTGTACCCAAATGGATTTTTTTTTAATAATAATAGTGAAAAAAAAATGATTATGGTGGTACATTCGAGTAATTAAATGTTACCATTAGTAAACTGTATTTTTTATAGGGATCATCTATAAAGTGGATCCTTTTGAATGCATTCAGACGAAAAGGTTGACATAGATGTTATGGGTGGCATTTTTTTTTGTTTACATCTTACATTTAGGAATTTATCCATCTTCCATAAAGGAGCCGAATGAAACCAAAGTTTCACGTTCGGTTTTGAATTAGAGACGTTCAAAATGATGAATCAACGTCTATAACCTTCTAGCCTTCCAAGCTAACGATGCGGGTCGATTCCCGCTATCCGCTTATCTTATTCTTATGATTTATATTTTATAATATATATTATAAATATAATAAATTATTTATTAATATTTATATTAATGTATTAATGAAATTAATGTATTAATGAATTTCATTTATATTTATAAATTCATAATGTAATCTCAAATCAAAATTTGCAATTTACTTAATTTTAAGTAATGTATTAGTTAATGTAATGCATCATTGAATTGAATACGCAATTTCCGGAATTCTCACGCATTTTTTTCACGAACAAGAGAGGGGAAAATACGAAAAAATAAAATTGGAATGAAAAGCGTTCGTTGTCTAATGGATAGGACAGAGGTCTTTTTAAACCTTTGGTATAGGTTCAAATCCTATTAGAGGCAATTTTTTTCCAATTTTTTTAGTTTGAAATTTCTATATCATGTCACGAAAGTTATTTTGAATGATTTGAATAAGAGACGCTTATAGTTAATATAATAACTATTATTTATTAATAGTAAATTATAAATTCATTTTAAATATTAATTGTCACTCTAGTTTAAGATTTATTTTTATATAAATAAACTAATAATTCGATTCTGTTTTATTTGAAGATAAGATAATAATAGAAAGAATATTCAAATTCGAAATATTAAGATATTTATGATATTCTAAATATTATATATTATTAGAAATAGAATCTAATTTTCACTTTTCACTATTAAAAAATTTCTTAATTGTATTTACATTTCATTTTAATATTGATATATATTTCAAGAAATATTATCTACTTTTTTTAATATATTTAATATTTATATATATTTATGTTTAGTATTTTATAGAAATTATATATATCTACCTAATAAAACCTAATACATGAAAGAAATGAAATTATTTCATGTTTAAATTAGAACATTTTAAAGTTCTAAAATTGATTTATACTTTACTGGTTTTCTTTTATACTTGGTCTTGAAGTAGAAAACGTTCCAGCTATTCCTGCTTCTTTCAAAAGGGCTTCCGCTTCATTGGTGAATGTCTTCGTGGAAGAATATTATTTCTTGAAACTGAGGTTTATTCGTTTTTACGTAAGTACGTAATCAACGAGAAATTTCCTTATTTGTCCAATTTCTAATGAATAAGATAACCATTAGTTTCGGTATAAATAGTCATTATCTGTTCTTCTACTGTGATCACTTTTGTTTTGATATAGATATTTTCTATAAAACTCCATAAGTCTAAATAGAATTTACCAATTCCTTTGTATTTCATTTGTAGTTGTTGCAAATTCCAATTTGAGTATCAAAGTCTCTTTATTCCTACGTTCATATGTATTTCATGCATTACATCTATTACACCTATGAAGTTAGGTAAAATTTCATGTGATTCAGTAAACATAATATAAATATCCATCATTGCTAGATCGATCCATTTTATGATGAATAAGCAAATAATGAGATTTTTTTTTATAAATGGGAAATAAATAAAATGCTTGGGGTGGAAATGAGAGAATGTCTACAATACCTGGGTTTAATCAGATACAATTTGAAGGTTTTTTGTAGGTTCATTGATCATGCTTAACAGAAGAACTTCTAAGTTTTCAAAAATTGAAGATACAGATCAAGAATTGTTTCAATTATTTGTGGAAACATATAAATTGGTAGAACCATTGATAAAAGAAAGAGATGCTGTATATGAATCACTCACATATTCTTCTA
>NC_052359.1:81820882-81939315 GCF_009727055.1 Benincasa hispida
CGACGGCCCTTCCACTCGGCACCGTCGGATCACTAAGGCCGACTTTCGTCCCTGTTCGACGGTGGGGTCTTGCAGTCAAGCTCCTTCTGCCTTTGCACTCGAAGGCCAATCTCCGTCTGGCCTGAGGAAACTTTTACACGCCCCGTTACCTTTTGGGAGGCCTACGCCCCATAGAACTGTCTACCTGAATAGAACCATTAAACTAAAAGCCCATACAAAATGAGCACCTAGAAAAATAGGCCATATGCAGATAATGAAGAACCATAGACTGAATTACCTGGGATGCCTGTGCCCATAAGAAATCGCGAAGCCACCCATTAATATAATAGAACTCTGCGCAAAGTTTCTCCCGTATATGAGTTACTACCCCTTGATCACTTACACTACCCCAAACATGTAACTGCATTTTCCAACTGAAAATGGAATATTACTACCGAAATTGAATTGTACATCAAAATAGCCCTAAGAAGACATGATCCCAAGCGGATACTTGACATGTACCCCTCTTCCGGGTCCATCACAAGGGAAACGAAAACCAAGATTTGTTTTATCTGGTATCAAACGCGAGCTACCGAGAAAATAGAACACCTTCAAGAGTATCAATACCATTACATGAATCGTAAATGCATGAATATGATGTACCAAAAAATCTGCGGTCCTAACGAAATAGATAACAAAGCAATTTTGCCGCCCACTGCCATAAATCACTCACCCCCCCCCCCCCAAGTCAAACTGGTGCCTGTTGTTGCATCGGGGGCCGTTATACTAGGTGCTAAAGCATGGGTGTTTTGTATCCATTGAGCAAAGACGGGTTGTAATTGTATAGCCGGTATCAGAAAACATATCTTGAGACGCCCTAAAGCACTCATGGTATCATTATGAATATACAAACCAAAACTATGAAAACCTAAATATAATACACACCATTCAGATGTGATATGATTGCATCATGATGCCTAAGTACACGATCTAATAGATCGTTGTAGCGAATAGTTGGATCATAGTCTCTTACCTAAAAAATGGCTGCAGCGCAGCAGCACCAACTATCGACTAAATGCAACCCGAATATATCTTCCATATATATATTATCATATAGAATAGCATAAAATGAAATAAAAAAAAAAAGATTGATTCGAGATATGTATGTTCAATTTTATGGATCTCAATTGATTCCTCGTTACTGTTTAGAAGATAAGTAATAGGTAAAGATGACAGGATTTGAAACCGCTGACATTTTGTACCCAAAACAAACGCGCTACCAAGCTGCGCTACATCCCTTTCAATTGGTCTACAGTGTCATTGTAGAGAATCCTTGTCTTGTTTTCCACATTTTTATTTATTTCCTCCATTTAGTATACACAAATTATCTTGTCATTTCTTCTTTTTGTCTCATATCATATATAAAATATAATAAAAAGACTTATATACGTATGAAATAATAAATATGAAATCCGCCGTAAAGAAAAAGAGCTCCAAAGTTTTTTGGGGACAAATCAATACAAATAAATAATTAAAGATTGGAATAATCTGAATCGGTTTGACTCAAAAAACAGCCTAGTAAAAGTTCGTTTATAATTTTTAAAATATAATTTAATACTAAATTTTTTTATCAAAGCAATTAGTGAAATTTCCTAATGTTTTGAGCGGATGAATATGAAAGTGTTTTTTCTTTTTAGGGTATGTAAAAAAAATAAGAAATCTTTTGTTTACTCAATTAAAAAATAGAAAATGGTACTTTTTTGTTCAAAGAAAAAATAAAATACACGGGTTGACCTTTCTTTTTCATATCTTTGTTTTATGATTTTCGGATGGAAAATATTGAATCCCCATCGCCCCAATAAACCAAAAAGTTTTTGTTATTTTTTTTATTTTATTTATATATTTTATATATTATATATATAATATATAGAAGATCAAATAGTAAACTGAAATTCTTTATTAAAAATTTAATGAGACATTGAAACGATGACATTAGTTGATTAAGTTAAAAACCTTTTTTGAATTCTATGAACCCTTACTTAATTTCTTTTCTCGAAATCATTATTACTATTATAGAATATATCCCGCTGAATACATAATTAAATTGATTTGCAAAATCTTATAAAATAAAAGTTAGATCAAGAAAATTTACACCTTCAATTCTTATTGAAATAAATGAAATCAGATAAGATTTTTATTGGAAACGCTAAAAAATTGACTAAATCCATTTTCAATAATGAAGCAAATCAAGAAAGAATTGATAAAATAAATCAAAGTCTAATTCACTTATTTCAACTATCAAAAAGTCACTTTCCAATATTAATAATAAAAATGGAAAGATCTTTTGGGACTTATCTACTTGTTGCAAGCATATTTATTTTAACTTATCACAAACACAAATTATTAACTTATCTAAGACCTGTCTTTCAACATCACGAAACATCTCGTTTTCTTAAGAATGAAATATAGGATTATTTTGTTGAAGTTGTTGGAGCACACGAAGTATTACATTCCGACTTAAAACAAAAGAATCTTCAAAATTCTGTAATGATAAATCAATGGAAAAACTGGTTAAGGGGTATTATCACTCCGATTTAGATCCGATTAGATGGCAAAATTACTCCCCCAAAAATGGCGAAATAGAGTCAAGCAAGATCGTAAAAATAAAGATTTTAACCAATGTTATTCATATGAAAAAAAACCGATTAATTGATTACAAAAAACAAAATTCTTTTGAAACAGACTACTCATCACCGAATAAAAAAGATAATATAAAAAAATATATAGACATGATTTTTATCATATAAATCTATTAATTATGAGATAATAAAGATTCATATATTTATCTCAACGGATAAAAGTTACTCTGGGGATAACAGGCTGATCTTCCCTAAGAGCTCACATCGACGGGAAGGTTTGGCACCTCGATGTCGGCTCTTCGCCACCTGGGGCTGTAGTATGTTCCAAGGGTTGGGCTGTTCGCCCATTAAAGCCGTACATGAGCTGGGTTCAAAATGTCGTGAGACAATTCGGTCCATATCCAGTGTGGGCGTTAGAGCATCGAGAGGACCTTTCCCTAGTATGAGAGGACCGGGAAGGACGCACCTCTGGTGTACCAGTTATCGTGCCCATGGTAAACGCTGGGTAGCCAAGTGCAGAGCGGATAACTGCTGAAAGCATCTAAGTAGTAAGCCCACCCTAAGATGAGTGCTCTCCTATTCCGACTTCCCCATGGGGTTTCTCCATTATTCATCTATTTACGTATTTTAAAAAATATAAAAACCATTTAAGTGTAAGTGCAATAATCGCGTCAAGTACTATTTTTACCCAAGGTTTTGCTACTTCAGGTTTTTTAACTGAAATGCATCAATCCCCACTATTAGTTCCCGCTCTCCAATCTCATTCGTTAATGATGCACGTAAATATGATGGTATTGGGTTATGCAGCTCTTTTATGTGGATCATTATTTTCAGTAGCTCTTATAGTGATTACATTTCAAAAAGCTATAAGAATTTTTAGTAAAAACAATAATTTCACTTTCTTAAATGCTTTATTTTCCTTTGATGAGATCCAATACATGAATGAAAGGAACAATTTAGTAAGAAACACTTCCTTTTTTTATTCGAATAATTATTATAAGTCTCAACTGATTCAACAATTAGATCATTGGAGTTACCGTATTATTAGTCTAGGGTTTATCTTTTTAAGCATAGGTATTCTTTCAGGGGCAGTATATTGATAAAGAGTTTTTTTCCAAAATCAAAAGAGCGGTTGGGTTGAAAAAATAAAGGATTTCTAACCATCTTTTTTATCCTAAAATATAAACCGATTAGATGGCAAACGAAAGGGTTGAGAGTCCGTTGATAAGTCTTACCTATTTACGAGGTATCTATTATTATTCTTTTTTTACTGTAATACCTTGTTTTGACTGTATCGCACTATGTATCATTTGATAACCCAATAAATCCATTATAGTATCCCCAGTTCAAATCAAATTTTAAATGGAGGAATTTCAAGGATATTTAGAACTTGAGAAATCTCAACAACGTGACTTCCCATACCCACTTATCTTTCGGGAGTATATTTACGCATTTTCTCATGATCATTTTTTAAATGGATCCATTTTGTTGGAAAATTCTGGTTATGACAAAAAATACAGTTTACTAATGGTAAAACATTTAATTACTCGAATGTACCACCAGAATCATTTTTTTTTTTTCCCACTAATTATTATAACAAAAATCCATTTTTGGGGTACAACAAAAATTTGTATTCTCAAATGTTATCAGAAGGGTTTGCAGTCATTGTGGAAATTCCATTTTTCATACGATTAGTATCTTCCTTAGAGGAAGAAGAAATCGCAAAATCTTATAATTTACGATCACGTCATACATTTCTGGTAGAAATATGGTTAAATAAAGTGAGAAACCAAAAAGAAATAAAAAAAAAACTTGATTCCTAATTTTTCTCCATGAATTTCATTATCATCATCTTCTTCTTCCTGTTGTTGCTCTATATTTTTACTTTGTAATGATTTTTTTTAAAATTAAATCTCTCCCATCATCTTCACCATATTTCTTCAACAATTTCACTTTCAAGTCCTCTAAATTTGGAGGATCATTAGAGAAAAATCTCTATTTTTCACTATTTGCTGGAAAATATTATAGGATTTTTTTTTCATTTTATATTCTTTTATATGTTACATACTTGTCAACTACATACATAATTTTCGTCTAAATATTCTTAACACTCATTTGATATGTGAATTCAATTAAATAAAAATATTCTTTTACAAATTTTTACATATAAATATTGCGTTTATTGTAATATATATATAAACTTATAATATGCTTTAACAGTCATCAGTCTTCAAAAGTGGTTGTCGAAGTTGAATATCAAAGATGCTTTCATTGGAGTTTGTAGTAAGAGATGGTTGTCGGAGCCTGAAGTTGGTCGCATGAAGGTGGTTTTGGAGTTGGTTGTCAAAGTCTATCATCGGAGGTGGTTTTCAAATTTCGGAATTAGTCAGACGAAGGTGATCGTCGAAGTTGATCATCGAAGATAATTTTCTCCGGAGATTGTAATCGGTGGTGGTTGTCGGAGCCTGAATGTTAGTCGCATGAAGGTGGTATTAGAGTTGGTTGTCAGAGTTTATCGTCGAAGGTGGTTGTCGAAACCTCGAGTTGGTCGTCGGAGTTGCTCACTCAAAGGTGGTCATTGAAGGTGGGGTTTTCATCAAAGTGTGTATGTCAAAAAGCGGTTTCGGAGCTACAAAGTGGTTGTTGGAGTTGGTCATCAGAGTTTGTTATCGGAGCTTGAAATTTGTCATTTAGAGAGTTGGTAGGCGAAGGTGGTCGTCGAGGTGAGTCACCGAAATGGTTTGCCGGAGCTCGGGATTGGTTGTCAGAGTTGGCATGCAAAGGTTGTCGGAGCCTGGAGTTGCCGAAATTGTCATCGAAGAAGAGTGCTGTGAGCCCAGATTTCGTGCGTGATGTCATTGGAGGTGGTTGTCAAAGCCTGGTATTGACTTGTCATTGGAGGTAGTTGTCGGAGCCTAGAGTTAGTTCCTGGAGTGTGATAGTGGCCGATGAATGAAACTATTGAAAACATTGAAGAAGAAGAGAGAGTTGGGGTGAGTTGGTAATATTCCAACTCAACTCCACCAACATTTAAAATTGATGGGCCAAACAATGAGTTGATATATCATATTAACTCAATTCAACTCATGTTGGTGAACCAGATACCCCTTGTAGTGATATTTCCCTATAAGATCACCAAACTTCAACAAAGGTCATTAAAAAGGACTGATACTGAGTATAAACAACGATAATGTTTTAATATCTATCTTGCGGAAGTAGAATATCAAAATATAGGGGAAATACCAAGAAGGAACAAATACATTATCTGATTGACTTATTAGTACTCATCCTCGAAGAAACAGTTATTCTTCTTGAGCTAAGGCTCGTTTGGGATTGCGATAACTTTAAAATAATTGCTATCAACTTTGCTTTCTTAAAAATTAGGTATGGAAGGAAGTAAATATATTGATAAATTTTATTTTTAAATTAGAAAAACTAGTTACGTTGTTAAATAAATTAATACTAAATTGGTGTAATTTAATTATTTCCACATTAATTAATTGATAATTATTATATTATATGTTTTTCAAAATTTTATATGATTTGAATTTAAAAAAATTTCTTTAGTTTAAATTATTTGATAAAAATTGAGAAAAATAATTGTTATTAAAAATGAATCAATTATAATTTGAAAAAATATATAAAAAATATATATTAATATGAAAAAATATTATTATAATATATTTATTTAAATAGATAAAAAAAGTTAACATAGGTTTAGAAAAGCTAAATTTAAAAGCTATTACCGTTAACTTTCACACGTTATCTCTTAAATTATTTAATAATTTGATTTACCAAATAATAAAAATGATTTAAGATTTTCACAAAATTACTTTATACGACTACCAACGCGATCCTAAATGGAACCTAAACCTTTTATTTGATAGGTATTTTTGGTATGGGCACAATAACAAATTAAAAAATCAAACCAATATTTTCTGTAGTCAAACACCTGCATGAGTTGGCAGGGTAATCAAAACATCAACTTATGCGATGGGAATACGTGTCTTGGCTACAATGCTACACTCTCAAATCGAAAAATATAAATCCACATACAAAATAATTATGTAAGTTGATTGTTGATAGCTCTCATTTTGAACATTATTGACTTATAAACCACTTACAAATTTCAGCACTTCTAATGAACACAATGTCAAAAATAAAATGTAGATGTGGAGAGATATTCAACTAAATATTGAGAGAACATTTTGGTAAAGACATTCCTAACCTCCTAAAAGATCATTTGTCCAAATCTACATTCCCATTTAAATCATACTATGGATTAACTCAGACCTCAAAAGCACATTCATGATTACCCACAAATGTAGCAATGCAAGCTAAGATTTACCAAACTTCAAAATAATGATATTAGCGTTCCTGGAACTGATGAGCTTTAGAATTTTCTAAGATGTAATCTTCATCCATTTGTTGGATTAGAGCTTAATTTTTGTTGAAATTAGTGAAAATTATCACAATCTTCAATTACTTTTTGTTGACATCGCGTGCGTGCATTGCAACAGAACCAAACACAAGGTACAAATTGAAATATAAATTCAAACTTGATAAAAATGGAAATTCTAGTGGAAAAGTTGGCTTTTAGTAAGAGGATTTTTGGCTATGAGAAAATTACCCTTGAACATGAAAACACTCAATTCTCAAACACTCCCAATGATAGCCATCGACTTTTAGACTCAAGGTACCAAATCAAGGAGCTTGCACCAAAAGTTCAAACCAAGTGGCAATCTAATCATTCATAAAATCCAAGAAAATATAATTTACAAGAGTCCGCTTCCAGACCTTTATGGAAATATCACGTAAACCTTCAGAAACTACCTTTCACTTTGGAATCCATATCCTAGTGAACCAGTAGAGCATAATCAGCAAAAAGAAGCCATAAGATCAAGAGCGTAAAGGGAAAGGAGCTGGGCAATAAAGCGATGACAGTTCATCTAACCAACCCAAGCCTGCAGCAAATTCAATGGTAAGATTTCAACTCATGAAAGTTATAACAATGAGCCCGTAGTACAAAGTTTTGGACACATGAAGGGCAATCATAAATTCTTCAAAGTTCAGGCAAGATAACGGTACAGTTTTCTATCTTCTTTGTCCCTCTCCAAAAACTCCCTCTCAATAAGAGATTCAATTCGTTTTTTAATGACAACAGGGTTTGGAAGGAACCTTGACTGCAACTGCTTCGTGACTTCAGTGACGATGTTATTGTGATCCAATACTCGCCTTGCCTTCATTATTCTGACTATAGCTGCCTCGATCTGTGGTTTCCGATCTTCCTCTACCCTCTGTCGCGTTTCCTGGTTTTCTGGCTCAGACTCCCTCTGTGCAACCACAGTACCGATTTTCACCTTGTACAACTTGCTCGTGAACTTATCGTTGAAGAAAAATGCATCGTCTTCAGCGATGTCCTTACTCATTGGCTCCTTCCGGAGGACATTCCGTCCTTTCACACAAGCTAATGACTGTAGACATCTTTTCAAGTCTACAGCTGGAATCTCTGTGGCTTGCTCAATGTCTCTATAACTCAACCGATCAGCATTGTTAAACAGCATTAGCACACACATTTGGTACGTTGAAACATTCAACTCATGCTTCTGACCCTTACCAAAAGTTGCTTTAAGATCGGCTGAACCCATATTCGTTTGCCAGGATAATCTTCGGCCAGTATGCGTCCCAAGGTAGTAGCTTTTAAATTTTTCACATATCCCAAGAATTTCTGGAGGAAGATTGCAAGTTGTGCTGGCCTGAGTTGGCCATGAACCTGTAGTGAGAACCTGCACAACTAGCGTGGGTCCTTCTCCTAACTCAGTACCAAATCTTGCATAGAAACCCTGCATTGTATCCTGAGACGTCTTCATATCAGTGAACATACCCTCCAACTTAGAGGTAAATTGGTACCCACACTCTGTTTTGAGCTTAACGATCAAACTTCTTTCAGCATCGTCAGACACAGTTTTTCCAGACAGAAGCCTCTTGGCCAAATGTTGCTTGTAATATTTCTCAAATACATCTTTCTCTTGAAGGTAACGGAAAAGCATCATAACCTTATCTAGCACAATTTCTATATCTTCCTCACTGACCCCTCTCAATCCTCTGCGAAGCTTGTCATCTACAAACAAAGAGATAAATTCTGGAGATCGAGCATTTAGGTTGATAAAATATTCAAACGAGGAATTCAATGCATTTTGGAATGTCTTGTCATTGTTGAATGCCAAGCTGATAACCTTGTCATATTTATCCTTCAAATCAAGGAGTCGCTGCACGTAATCCACAGGATCCTTTATCCTATCAGGATCTGTCACCAGCTGCTTACCTGTATCACGGATGTAAGATGTCATGACATCTCTTACTATAGAGAGTCCACTAGGTACACGGCGAAACAAGTTATACATTCTGCCCAAATCTTCATATTTATCATCAACAAACATATTTACTAAGCCTGAGTTTTCCATGTGGACTAATCTTTGCATGTGACTTTCTATCATCTCTTTTTCCACCACGCTGGTTATCTTAGGTTCACTTCTAGCATCTAAGTAATGGGACACCCTTTCTATTTCTTCATTCAAGCGTCTCTCGGCCTTCTTCAGATAATCCCCACAGTCGCAAGACTCAATAAATTGCTGAGACTCGAGACGATAAAAATCTGCAGAGACATCAAGAAAATGCTTTTCAAAGTCTTCTTGGTAAACAGAAGAGCCTAAATCCATAAGCATCTTTATAATGTTCCTCATTAAACCCCTGTTTATAACTTCACCACTCCTTTCCATATGCACAAGTTCAAGAAGAGTATCTCGGAGCCTGGTCTGGGTTTTGCTAGAGTGGATAACAACATCCCTCCATAGATTCAAACCGAGCTCATGAACTGGGGTTTTGTGAGTGCTTGGGATGAAAGTTCTGTCCATGTACATCAATATGTCTCGGATCATTTGCAAAGCCTTGTTGTGGTCTGCCCATTTCCTGTTCAATTCTACCAAAAAAAGTTCTCCTTGAGCTGCTTCAATTCCTTTAGATATTTCTTTCAGATGAAATGACATTGTGTTCACGAGCCCAGAGTAGAGTTTTTCCCCAAATTTGTGCAGCACCATATTGTACGCATTTCTAAATGTACAAGATGCTTGATCATCAGGAGAGGAAAAAAATATATTTTTACATGAATGACAGGAACACTAAAAAATGCTTGAAAGTAATCAAATAAACAGGTTCCTACTACGCATAGCAGTAAAAAAAGCCTTTTCAAGTTAGAAAAAAAAAACGAAGAAGAAGAAGTTGAAAATGTATGAGAAGGTAGTTAACACTGTAAAAAAGTCACAATCTAGCTGATAGTGCAGCTTCCACCAGAAATTGTTGAAGCCCCGTCGACATGCAAAATAACTTGATTTCAGCAAGAAGCTTTGAAGATGATACATTACGTTAAATAATGATCCAAAATTGTATCTTTTTTTTCCTTTTTTGTTTTAATATCAGAGAGTGGTGAATTAACAATCCAATGTACACTACAGAATGCAAAGAGAGACAGAGATCATGAAGAATAATAAAGAGCAGATCTACAAGATGGCAATTGAAATTTTTTTCATCTTAGTTGTATTCCTATCCATTCAGCATCATCTTTCACTCGGCATTTCAACCATAAATGATGCGCAAAGCACATATTCAAAAACTAGTTTAGTTTAATTTATTAATAATGCACAAAGAAGAGTGCATCCTCCTACCTTCCACTCAGAGCATTACATGGCTAGGATAACATTGAGCAAAAAATAAAGAAGATTAGATTGGTCAAAGTTTACATGTTTCAATTGCAATAGATCTGATAACATAATCTATGGGTGTGATGATAGCTATCAGAACACAATCAAGTACAAATTTGGGCCCCTGTGCGGTTATCCTACATCCATACAGCATATAGATGTGTTAGCCGCAGGGACGAATAGCATAAAGGTGCCTGATAGGAAGGTTATTAGGGATATATTAGTAATTATGAGGAAAGTTCTCTTACTTTTCCAGCAGTCTTTAATCTTAAACAAGTTTGTGTCTGTTTCATGGTAGATTCTCGATAATCTCTCCTTAAGAGGGTTTCCCCAACAGCCATTTGACTTCCGAAAATCTCACATTGCTCCCATCTCCAACTTGAAATGAAGATATTTTTTCACAAGCTGTCTGTAGTTGTTTATAAACTGCCATGGGATTCTTTTACTGGTTCTTTTTTCTTTGGTAACTCCACCCACGACTCTCGACCACATATTTTATTTTGATAAGCGCAACTTCGTACTTATCATCTGCTATTAATCTCCACCAGCAAGTTTTCTCCAAGGCAAATCCCAACTCCAATTAGCTGCAAAAGAAATATTCATTTTCTTCCAGTTGTCAAGACAGGGACCACCTTCCACTATGCTTCTAAAGAGATGTTTCCAACTTGTGAGGTGGCACACTTCTTCTGCACCCATTTTAGCCCAAAGAAAAGTTTCTAAACTTCTCTTTCCAAGAGATTTGCTCCCTTTTTGAGCATTATAACAAACAAAAATGGGATTAAATCTAGTGCAATCCGTTCTTTTAAGATTGCACAATTACCTCTTTTCTTTTTCTTTTTTCTCTTTAGTTCAACAATAAGGGGTTGGAGATTCAAACGTCTAACCCCTAGGATCGAGGACATATGCTTTGACTAGTTGAGCTATTCTCAAGTTAGTATTATCGAAAGATTATGGAAGAGAACACTGGAAAGGAACCACATTATTATGATTACTGGAACCAATTTGATACTAAATTGAACATTAAAAACAAAATAGCCTGTATGCAGAGACAAGTCATCGCAAACGATGTCAAAAGACATAATCACAATAACTTAATGCACTTTAAATAGACACTGCACGGAATTACATTGCTGTAGCTTGCAGCAACACACTTCCTTCAAGGGAAAAAGAACAAAAAAGAAACGAACAAAAATGAAAACAATTAACAAAAGAAAAAGAACAAAAGTGGAACGTTCAAAATCAGAGCCAAAATGTGTAGAAATCAAGATGAACCATGAATTAGGCAAAAATTGAAACGGCTTGGTGATTTTTCTGTAAGTTCATATGCCAGCTACAAACTGTAATCTGTAGTTAGATCAAAGATCATAGTGACTACTACAACCATTTCTTCATGCCTAGTAAGTTGAAATAATGGTATTAATCTGTTTAGTTCAAAGGAGATAACTGATCATCCGGATCAAAAAAATTGTATATGTGTCTGTGTGTGTGTTTATTTGAATCATATATTAAAATTAAAGAATACAAGGGCATACAAAAAGACAAGTCAACAGAAAAAAAAAGGAGTTCAACCCTACCTACAAAAAAGGACACGACCAAGCTCATAATTAAAGAAAGGCCTAGATGCCTAGTGACTTATACCATAAGGAAGAATTAAACTTAGCCACCTCCCAAACTTCCTCCACCTCTCTAAAGATTTTATTATTCCTCCAGCCAAATTCCCCACAAAACTACAAAGTACAAAGAAGCTAACCTGCCACAAAACTTTACCCATCTCCCTGAAGGGAGAACTCAAAACCACCTCCTCCATTCGAGCCCTGACATCTATATTCCAAACCTAACAAACAACAGACGATCTCAACCAAAAACTCCAAAGGCGGTGAGTTACGATCCCAAAACAAATAATTCAAGCCCTCCTTGGGCCTCTTGCAAATAATCCATTGCAGGAACAGAATATAATTGATATAAGAGACCCATCAATTATGGCCCCAAACATGGCAGGATTAGGGGAACTTGCACTGAAGGATGATGCAGTTCAAGTTGAAGGTGATTTGAGAGAAACTATATTGAAACACCACAAGAATGCTTTGGTAGGAGAATTGTCAAACCAAGTCAGTGAGTCACTAACTTCAATTTTGATACAGCAATATCCAGTCATCAATAGGACCACGGAAGCCTCCTGTTTAGATGACTTTGCTCCATGAGCAATCTTTTGAGTACTGATTTTATCTGGAGGAATGGAAGTTATGAAACTACAACACTGCATAAAAACTACAATAAATCTCTAGATACAAAAATTTTCCCAAGCAAGCTAAGGTAGATAATTAAACAAACTTGTGAAATGCAAGAATGTCATTGACCTTTCCATTAACAAGGAACAAGCTACAACTAATTCCAATGCTTAGCCTAATGTTTGGAAGTGTTTCAGATGTGGCATCCAATGTCTCTTATAGATGCTAGTATGCAACGGCATTGAATAGCTTATGCTCACAAATCTTTAGAAGAATAGAACCATGGAGAAGGAAAAACATGAATATACTGAAGTCGACAATGGCAATACGCTAACGGATGCCATCCAATGCCTATTATAGTATACTAATGACCTACCCCTAAATCTGAGGCCCATCATCTACAACATACTATCTTTAATACAAGATGCACTATAAATAGGCAGATACATAGTATAATTGTTATTTTGAGAATGGTGAGAACTTCATCTCAAAGTTCTTGTTCAAACTTTTCATTTCACAGTAAATACACACCCACACCAATAAAAGTTTGATAAACCAAAAAAGGATGTAAAGTAGATTACTTAATCATGCACTAATTTTTGACAGTATTTCTTTAATTTTTACTATGCTGAAAACAAAGCTCCCTGCACATCTAATCGGGCTGACTTAGCGATACAACATTTAAGCCATTCATAGAGGAAGAAGTGAGGGTATAGAGTTCTCACGATGAAGGAGTGTTCTAATCACAACCCTAAAGCTAAAGAAAATTTAAGAGTCATAGAAACCATCCCATTTATTCCTAGTTGTACACTTGTGCTGGAGAAGGTTCCTAGATAATCATGATACGGTTTTTCTGGGATAATTAACAGTGTGGAGAACAACTTTTAAGGACTAAAAGAGGAATAATCGGTTGGTCAAGACATGACCTTTTTTTTTTTTAACCTTTTTTTCTTTATTATTTTTATGCAGTAAAAGGAAAGGCTTCCAATTGAGTTTGTGGAGTAGAACTTCAAAGAATGTATTGTTTTCTTATTAGTCGGTTTAATGGGCCTTGCTGCAATGCCCAATCCATAATATTCAAAATCACATGCCTCTTATACTTGGATTTACCTTATGAAACCTACGTCTACCTCAGTATCACATAAATTGATAAGGATATCCAATCCTCCATCAGTAAATTTAAGAAGTACTAGAGAAAGGTCATATCTAATTTAGTCTTATCCCATTTCTACTTACACCACAGAAACACGAAATCTGAAGCATGAATATTGTGTATAGACAATAGAGCACTGTACAAAATGATTGCCAAATACCAAATTCAATCATAAAACTGTGTGGTCGCACTAATTTTTCTAAGATTAACCTACGCAGTGGAAATCATCAATGAAAAGAGATGAGAGAAAATAAGAATTAGAGACTTTTTTTTTTAGTTAAGTGGTTGATTATAGAAAACGAAGGCATTCTAGATGGATGTAGGATTATATAAATAACTTATTATGCCACTTGGTTCAACTATTACTCTAAGAACTTTTCGTATGGCCTATGAACCAAGTTATTCAACTTCTCCTAAATTGTTTTGTTGCCCTTTAGTTGGTTAATGTCCAAGCCAATAGCAGATCTATTCAAGATCATCTCGGACACATACATATGACTTAATTGCAAATGACTATCATGCCCAACTCCATAAAGCAGAAGGGTAATATGTAAGTCGCAACTTTTCCTCGTTTTAAGCGATGGTTCAAAGATATAAGAGCACTAACCACTCTCTGAAACACATAGGCGCAACAGAGAAGTAATCTGAGAACCACTGCTTCAATACAAAACTCATGGTGGAAGTTGCAATCTGTAGTTCCATCCAATAGTTGCAGGAAAGAGAGAAGGAAATAACATGGTAGTATACCAGTGAAATGAAAAGGAGCGGAAGCAACCTGTAAAGCTCTTCAAAGCTAAGCCCGCTAGCGTTATGATTGTAAATCTCATGAATTGCATGTTCCAAAATCTTCCACGTCTTCTCAGCATATTTCGGATCCACCACGACCCGGTGTTTAAAGGCCTCTATCTGGAAATTCCTCTTCTTCTGCGCACTCATGGCTTCCAAAGATCGGATCCCAGAAAACCCTTAATCTTAATTGGATGGACGAACCCTTCCGATGAAACCCTAGGTTTTGAAAAGAGGGGGAGAGATCGATTTTCAGAGGATGACAGAAGAAGAATTGAGAAAAAGGGGGAAATGGAATACAGAAAGAAATGGGAAATTGGAGGAAGGAAAGAAGACGGGGAAATCTTTATCTGGGAGATTTAAGAAGTGCCTGAAAGCAATAATTCGAAGAGGAAACGAAGAATAGAACAAAAAAATTGGTTACTTTTAAATTGAAATTATCCTTTTCTTCTCGACGTGGTTCTCTTTTTCCCCGAGATGGGTTTGCAAAGCTTGGGAGGGAGGGTCAAGAGTGGCTTTGCTGCCGGGCCAATTTTTTGGCCGGATGGATGATGGATCACACCCCTCTAACCCTTTTTTTCATTTGATCAATAAATTTTCGAGTTGGTGTTTGTTTGATATGTGCAATTTTTAAAAGGGACATATTCATAGATGTTTTAAGGCGTCAAGTTGATTATTATAGTCTATAGGTTATAATAGTTTGTGTTTAGGTAAAATAGTAAAGGGAGAGATATGGTGGATATAAAAGAGTAAACACATTAACAAATAGGGGTTCCAAGTAACATTACGATACCAACAAGAACGTAGCTCAATTGGTATAGTGCTTGCGCTATCGACCTCGAGGTCAGAGCATTTCGGACAAGGAATAGTTTCCTATCTCAAATTTGAAAGAGCAACTCAAGGATGAGAAAAGAACTTCGTTGGTGAATGAGAAACTCAATGTTGATTTTCATTTGATAAGGTGTGACATGACTAACTATAATGAGGATTCTATCAAGGGTGTGTTAGATTTAGTTTAAATTTAACATTATCATTAACGTGACATATATGTGCATTATTTTCTCTTTAATATTTTATACCCATTATTTTACAAGGTTAATTAAGTTAAAAGTAATTAATTTCCTAATTAAACACATTGATGGGAAGTGTATAATTGAGATAAAACTTTAATGATTGGTCTTCTCTCTACCTCATCAAGTAGTCATTTATTAATCTAAATCCAGTTCTAAAGGAAAGTCAAGAGAAGAAAAGCATAATCCCTTACTAAGATTGATATCATAGATCAAGTACGTTACCCTAAAACTCATGTTATAGAGAAAATCATCTTGTTCAAAGTGTAGAATGTCATTTATCATAAGTTTCTTATGTGTCTTTTCTCCAATTTCATGTATTTTCCATTATGTTACTTCTTAATAAGGCTATTACACATGTACTCTTCTAGGTCTTTATATGTTGTGTCTTGCCTTAATGAAAAATCATATGAGGTTGATTTTCTATCTTCTCCTTCATCTTCTCTATTCTCGTAATCGTTTATGTTATCAGAGCTCTAAAAGCTCATTTTTTTGCTTTAATGAATCATGGTGAGGGCTCATCATCGTCCTCAAAGAGTAATGACTAAGTCGTCACCCCCTCTACCCCATTAACTACTCCTGGTATCAACACTTTTTCACCTTTCCCAAGACCTCAGATAACTTAAGTACGAACTTCTCCGATTATTCCTTATCCTAATCCTCAAGTTCGCATACAATCTCCCTTAAATTGACCTCAAAATCTTTATCTCACTTCTTATCCGAGCCAACTTGGCTTTAATCAACCATTGAATTTTCAAAATCAATAGCAACATTATCCTTATAACTCCAGTTTCTATCCTCCTCAGTTTGTTCCCAGACCTAACTTTCTAAATTTCCCTTTAGCCCCTAATATTTTTCTACACCTGTTTGCCCCAAATCCCCACCCCTCCTTACCTCAACCCCTAATTGTGAAGCTGAATGATAATAATTTTCTCTTTTAGAAGAAGTAGTTGTTGATTGCGGTTCAAGCAAATGGTCTTGAAGGTTTTCTCAATAGTACTTTTACTATACCTCCCAAATTTCTTGATGCTTATAATATGCATTTGAATCTAGATTTTCACACATGGGAAAGGTACAATAGTTTTATTATGTGTTGGATATATTCCTCGTTGTCTGAAAAGAAGATGAGAGAGATTGTTAGTCTAGATTCTACTGTTGGTATATGGAATTCTTTACGTAGATCTTATGATTCTAAAGCCATTGCTCGCATAATGGGTTTAAAAGCTCAATTACATAAGATTAAAAAAGATGGTCTCTCTATTAGTCAATATTTAGCTCAAATTAAAGAGGTTGCAAATAAATTCAATGCTATAGGAGAACTTATCTGATAACTTATAGAAATACAAGTTACTGTATCTCTTTCATTTAAAATAATAAGGCAAAGACATAAAATTTAGATAATTTCTATCAATAAATCTATATGAAAAACGAAGCATGCGATCACATACTTTTAACGCATAACATATTTAAATTTTGGATTAATTTCGCTACTTCTATGCAGAATATCCTTTAGTAGTATGATGAACATGCGATCGCATGTTGCATACCCACTGATGCGATCAAGCAAGAATTGCCCAAGAAGAAAAGGAAAGATGATTGCATAAGCTACAAGCATTGAGGCATGACATGACATGGGCAGTGGGTGTCGCATCACAAGTTGCGTTGGTGGCTAATAAGAAAACTTTGTTGAGGATTCAATGAACCTCTGACACGTTGCAGACTGCACGACAGGGTATGAAATTTAATGCACCACATCAATGCAATCATGAGTTAGAGAAAAGAAGTGCTCACGAACGCCTATAAATACCCATGCAAATGCCATGCAGAATATACATCGGGGGAGACGAGAGGAATACCCTGAGAAGGGATTCTGCTAGAAATCCCTACCAATTTTCCATAGAAATTCCTTAGTGAAATCTTAGGATTCTAGGGAGAGAAAAGGATAATACTGTCTAATCACCTAAGTGAAGCAGTTGTAAAACGAGCTGGAGGAAGCAAGACATTGTGAACCACGACTTAACTCTCTAACCCTTTCTTTTTGTTTTGTGTATTTGTATTGTATTTCTTGTATTGACAAATTCAGATTTGCAGTATGAATACATGCTTTATATCTTGTTTGTCTTTTTCACCAACATCATGCGTAGCTAAGTCGCCTCATAGGTTGAGAAGATTGTAGCTAACACGACTAAATAAATGAAGGAGTCATGCGATCAACTTGTTTTGTGCATGCTTATATTTGTTGCTTGAATCGATTGAGAAATTGTTCTAAGTAAATTTAATCTAAGTTTGAAAGAATTTAGATTACAACCTCATAAAACAAGAAAAAATGTTCCTTAGAAATAGCATGCATCTTAGAGATAAGATAATGTGGCAAAGAACACTGAGAAGTGTTGGTCGTAACATTGAGTGTATAACTTGATCACATAATGCATCTAGTTGTTTAGAAAGAGTTAGTAAAAATCCTTCTCAACCTTTTTATCGCATAACTGTTATCCAACTTACACTGCTTCATTTAAACATAATTCCCATCGCATATTTAGGTTTAAGTTAGCTTATTCAATCAACCCTTGAACATTTTAACTTGAATTAAGATCATATTTTTAGTTTCATCGCATGCTTACAAGTAATCCCTGCATTCAACCCTGGACTCACTAAGAATTCTGGTTAAATTTACGTTTGGGTTTGACTAGATAAAACCAAGCGTTAAATCTCATAAGCATTATTATTTCATCGTATGTATAGAATGCATCAAGTTTTTGGCGTTGCCGTGGACTGCCGTAACTAAGTGTGCTAAAGCTATTTTTATTGATCTTTACAGACCTCAACTTTCTGGAGTATTGTACCTTGACTTCGAAAAAGGCGCAAAATGTTTTATGAACACAGGAAGTAATCTTGAGCTCGTTTACGACCCAGAAATATAGAGAACTTTTCGAAGAAGACAAAGAGCCAACAGAAGAAGGCGACAAAACAGAGCTTGTAGGATGGCCAAACAATAGAACCACCTAGAGGAACCACGAATAAATAACAATCACGATCAAGAACTTGCCACCCTCATTTTGTTAGCCAATGATCGCAATAGACCCATTCAGGACTATGTGTCACCCAACTTATATGCTTTCTCTCTAGGAATCATGCGGCCAGCCTTGGATGGAACAAGATTCGAAATGAAGCCTGTAATGCTTCAAATGATCCAGACAGCAGGATAGTTCGGTGGAAGATGCGGTGAAAATCCCCATGCTCACCTGAAGAGTTTTATCAAAATATGTAACACTTCGTGTTTCCAAACATAACATCAGAGGAAATATGACTTACATTGTTCCCATTTTCACTATGCGATGAAGCTAGAAAATGGGCATACTCGCTTGAACCCAGAGAAATAACATCTTAGGAACAAGTGGTAGAGAAGTTCATGAAAAAGTACTTCCCACCAACGAAAAATTCAAAGAGGAGAAGGTTGATTACAACTTTTAGCAGGAGGAATCCGAAACACTCAATGACGCGTGGGCAAGATTCAAAAGATTGGTTAGGGATTGTCTGCATAATGGACTCCCTAATCGTCTGGAAATCTTTTATTATGGCTTGAACTCAAGATCGCAGACCGTTGTGAACGTTGTGGCTACAGGTGGACTTCTAGATGAAACTTAATCGAGGCCAAAAATATTTTGGATCAGATCTCAAAGAATCATGAAGACTGACAAGAAAATGAATATGGTTCAAGAACTAACAGAACTCAGAACAATGATACTATCACACCCCTGCAAATACAAGTAATCGCAATGACAAGTTTGCTGCAGGCGATGAACATGACAAAATCCAGTACAAAATGCGGGCAAGTGAATGTGATTGCCTAAATGAATGGAAGTTACATCCTCTGCGAGGAACCGCATTCCTTTGAGGAATGCCCGTGCAATCCTCAATCTGTCTATTTCATTAAGAACAACCCTTTTTCCAACAAATACAATCCTGTTTGGAAAAATCACCTCAATTTCTCTTGGGGAGGTAATCAGCAACATGTACAAATCAACCCTCAAAATGCCCAGAAGGATGGACCACCAAGATTTCAACAAAGACCAATCAGATTTCAGTAAACAGCTAGCTCCTCTCAGGCATCCACATCTTCTTCCCTAAAAAAATTACTGAAGGAATATATCCAAAAAAATGAAATAGTTCTTCAGAACCAAGCAACCTCCATTCGCAATCTTGAAATGCAAATGGGCCATATCAGATGAATTAAGGAACGAGATATATGGAACACTCCCAAGCACCACAGGAATTCCTCACAACATGAGGGACAAAGGTAAGGAACAATGTCAGACGGTGACATTACGGAGCGAATGCATAACAACGGAGGTTGAGAAAAGAAACTCGCACGAAAAATCCAAAAGTCAAGATAAAAACCAAGCGTATAAAGAAGGCTTTCCTAAAGATATACAAGAATCAGAGGAAGCACCCTTAACAACTTCTACATCATCAACGACACAAGAAGTGAAACCACCTCCTTTTTCTCAAAGACCAAGAAAGAAGAAAAGCGATGAAAATCAATACCAATGCTTCTTGGGAATATCGAAACAGCTGCATATCCATATCCTTTTTGTCAAGATAATAAAGAAAATGCCCATTTATGCTAAGTTCTTCAAAGATATTATATCCAAGAAAAGAAGCATAGAGAAGTACAAGATGGTAGCTTTAACGCAAGTCAGCAATGCTGTCATTCCTAAAAAAATGAGAGATCCTGGAAGTTTTACAATACCCTGCTGATGCGTTATTTTATGTGATGAAATAATGGAATGAGATGCGGTGATGAAAATGCGTTGAGCAACAAGTTTTCTCAGCAGAATCTTAGTATAAATTCCACAGAGTTTCCTGGTAAGTCTAGGGTCGAACTTAGGGACTAAGGAAAACAGTATGCGGTGATAATTTTCAAGATTAAAATGCGATGCGATAGTGCAGAATTTGGAATAAAGTCAAGGAAAAATACAACCCCCAAATTTACGCTAACGCCCACATTATTTGTTGACGCATCCTGCTTTGCGGCTATCTTCTTTCTTTGGATTGCGGTGATGGGATAAAGTAGTTGTGTCTTCATGCAGCGCCTCCGCAATCGTTCACCTAGATCATTGCAAGAAAAAAATTGAGAGGGTCAAGTAATATTAAAAAAAAAAGAGTTAACAAAATCTTTTACTGCAATCGTTCAACACGATCGCTCTCTTTCTCTTTTTCTTTTTTGTATAAAGAAGTAAAAATGCGATAACAGATAATAACAATGTGATGAAAGTTCATGAAGTATTGAGGTAGAAAAAGGATATTCAAAAGGTTTGCGTCCCTGGTGAGGTTGAATCGCATAATGACTCAAGGGCTGCTTACTTTGCAGTTCAACCTGGACTTTTTACATCAATGGCGACTTTTTCTTCTTTTCTCTGTCCTCTAAAATCCTGACTGCCTTAATCCGGAGCTTTTCTCCGTTAATGTTCATCACAATCTCCCCCTTGTGCACATCAATTTGAGCGCAATCAGTCGAAAGGAATGGTCGTCCCAATATGATGGACGCATCTTCGTCCGCTTTATAATCCAAAATGATGAAGTCTGCCGACAAGATAAATTTATCAATTGAGATTACGGCATCTTTCAACTCTTCTTCAAGATGTATTCGGGATCTGGCCGCAAGTAGGAGAATCTCTGTCGTGGGCATGAGTTTGCCCATATTCAATCGTTTGAAGATTGATAGCGGCATTACATGTATACTCGCCCCAAGATCGCATAGTGCTTGGCCACTGTAGACCCCCTCCAATGGAGCATGGTATCGTGAAGATTCCTGGATCGCACATTTTTTGTGGGATCATAGCATTCTGCGTTACTGCCACTGTCGCAATCTTTTCTTCATAATTTTGTTTCTCTTTCACTCTTTGACGGACTGGTGGTAGATGGACTTCTTCTATCTCGTGTTCTAGAGGCTTGAAGGTGGATGCAACTTCTGGGTTCATCTTCTCAGGCTCTTCTGAATCATATGTCAACGGGTCCTTGGTTGTTACCACATTCAAGTTGGTCGTGATGGGTTCCTCCCTTACTTTCGCAGTCATTTTGTCACTTAGCAAGGAGACTGCTAAGCATTGTTCTTTTCCTATACCCCAAGCGTTGCGAGGAAGCTCAGTTAAGCTCGGTAAGGTTCCTCGCGGTCTATTTTTTAGCTCGCCCGCAATTTGTCCCAGTTGAATTTTGAGATTTTGGATGGACGTTGCTTGATTCTGAAGCACTGATTCGTCCTTCTCAATATATTACTTCAGCAAACTCTTTAAGGACGAAGATTGTGGTGTTTGCGAACTGTTGGTGTGGTTATGTGGTGGACTGTTGGTTCGTGAAAAAATCCGGGTGGCCCTTCTTTTTGTGCCACTGGTTGAAAGCTTTGTTGTTGATTTTTCCACGCGAAATTTGGGTGGTTTCTCCACTCGGGGGTGTACGTATCGAAATAGGGATTATTCTTTATGAAGCATACTGACTGCGGATTTCCTGGGCATTCTTCCATAGGATGAGCGTCTCCACAGATGACACAACTTACGGTCGTTTGAGCAATTGCGTTGACCTGCCCTTTTTTCGCTCCCGTGCTGTTAATTACGATGCCTTGTATCAAAATCATCATTACAGTCATTTGGTTCTTAAAGGATATGATGGCCTCGTTGTTCACGTCACTATCTTTAATTCTTAATCTTTGATCGCTTTCTCGCCAGTCTTCGTGATTTTTGGAAATGTGATCAAGTATATTTTTGGCTTCCTCATATGTTTTGTCAAGCAGACCACCAGCTGCTGCCGCATTGGCAGCGGTCTACGAAGCGGAGTTCAGTCGTTGATAAAAAATCTCCATCTACAAGCAGTCTGGTAAGCCGTTATGTGGACAGTCTCTTACCAGCCTCCTAAACCTCACCCAAGCATCGTTGAGCGATTCGTCCATGTCTTATTCAATATTGTTTATTAATTTCCTTATTCTGGAATTCTCAGTAGGTGGAAAATATTTGTTCATAAACTTCTCTACGACCTGTTCCCAGGAAGTGATCTCCCCCGATTCGAGAGAGTACGCCCATTTCCGTGCCTGATCACACAAAGAAAATAGGAACAAAGTTAGTCGAACTTCTTCGGTAGAGATATTCGGGAACACAAAAGTGTTGCAGATTTCTATGAAGCTCCGGAGGTGGGCGTGCGGGTCCTCGCCACACCTTCCTTTAAATTGTCCTGCAGTATGGATCATCTACAGCATTACTGGTTTCATTTCGAATCGGGATCCATCAAGGGCAGGCCTCATGATTCCTGGCGAGAAATCGTAGAGGTTTGGCGATGCATAGTCCCGAATGGGCCTATTGCGATCGTTTGCCAGTAGGATTAGATTCGTCATGACATTGTTTTCGTTTGGTGCTTTGTTTCCAGGCTGCTCCGCCATATCATCTTTATCTGGTTGTTGTTGGCGGCTGTCTCTCAATCTTCGTTGGAACATCCTCTCAATCTCTAGGTTGTAATTCGCTAGAGATTGAGAGCTGCAAAGAAATCAGAAAAATTACCGTTAGCACACTGAATTGCCGAAGTCCCCAGTAATGGCACCAAAAACTTGATGACAAAAAATTATTTATCAATTACTTGACGACTAAAATTACGTGGACGCAATATGCGATGCATGCTCTTAATGTATGCGTTGATTAACATGCATCGGTGGTCATGTGTTGGAAAGAACTATGCGTTAACGAATGTATGCGATGACCATGCGTTCCTGTCACAAGTTTTCTTGCGTTCACGCCAAGTATAATGTGAACGCAAGTTTCTCGGGTGATCCGAGGTCGAACTCAGGGACTTGTAGCTAGACATATGCGGTAATGTGTATGCGGTGGTTGAATAAAAGAATGATGGAGGGGTTTTTATGCTAACATTACTCCTACTCCTAACTAACAGACAACACAATGAGAAGCATGAATGAGAGGTAGAGACACGATAACTAATGATGGGAAGTAAATGGATGAAAAAATAGATAAAAGGTGAAGATGTCTTCATTGCGACCCTTAAGAGTGACCGCAAGGGCAAACTCAGTCAACACAAGCTATGCAATCATGCTACACATATTAAAAGCCTAAATCTAGTACGTATGCGATGTGTATGCAAAAGGGTCGAAATGACCACATACCGCCACCATCCTACTTCTTGGACGCAGTCATTGTCCTCTCCATAGGGTGCATACGCTGTGTGATGGCAAATGGAGCTTATTCCTAAGTCTTCATTCTTGTTTATGCAAACCTAATCTAGCCCTTTCGAGCATCGATTCTAGCCTAACTCTCTCAAGTCTTAGGTTCTTTCTTTAGACTCTCTCTCAAGTAGCTCTAAAGGTGTGATGGATGCATACATAAGATAAGGTAACCACATAAACTTGGCTGACGCAAGATTATTCCTATCTCTAGTGAACAATAGCTTATACTACTTAATGCGACAAACCACTTACCCTCCCGAGTAGTTAGTTGTTGCTGACTTTACTCATAGACAAGCGTTGCGTCCGCCTATAGACAGGCGTTGCTACAGCCTCACGCCAAGCAAATAAGGTTTTCTCACACACTCACGCAACGCATACCTCTCGGTGGTTCGCTACATGCTTCATATCTCTAATCTACATGACTAAGTATGCGATACTCTGGCAATCTCACTAAGTGATGCAATGAAAGTTAAGGATGCTAAGTAAAGAAGATGGAGATGGAATCGAAGGAAACACAGAAATGCATTGAACACATAATGTATTAATTCTTTAATTCCAAAATGTAATACAATACTATATGAGAAAAGAATAGAACATGAAAGGACCAACTGGAAGCAATGTCTTGCTTCTAGCAGATGTGTGACAAGGCTGTCGGTGGTGCCATGGATGGGCGGTGGAGCTGACTCTCTCGAGATTTAGCTCCAGCGAAGGCTCCGGTCGTCACTCAGAATGGATGAAGGAGGTGAAGAACTCTCAAGCTTATTCTCAAGCATTTGTCTGGATTGCAAGGATCCGCCCTAAGGCGAACCTCAGGCGAAAACCTTGGATGATTTAAACTTCTACTCATCGGCTTCTATATATAGAGCTTGGATCGCCGACAGCATTAATAGACTAGTCTGATTTTGATATTCGCGGCGCGTTAGTCCTTTATGAATCTTTACTGCTAACGGCGTGGTAGGTGAAATGTCAACATTATCTTTTGGTTTTCCCGAGATATGTGTTGATGTGTTCATTCCACCAACCTTGCGTTGATCCCTCTATTATGCGTTATTGTGCAGCTGCAATTGTGTAGTGACCGCATTCGCTTAATACTGCAACTTCTACACGATGACCGCAATCGCTTGATGATCACAACTCCTATGCGATGGACACATGCAGCTGATTACCGCAACACCCATGCGTTGATCGAATGCGTTCGTCTTTGTGATGGAGAGTTTCTTTGCATGCGATCATCTATGCAGTAGTTCGGCTTCCGCGTTTGCGTCCACTTCCTGCGTTAGCTATAAAAATAGGCAATTGAATGCATAATAACGCATAATAATGAGTTAGTCGAGATTCTTAATGTTGAACACTGCAAGCTCATTTTCTCATGAATTCGTAACATAATTGTCGCATATTCTGCTTAATAGCCCTCATAATTCTAAATAAAAGGCCTAAGATGACATGCATTTCTGCATGTCATCACCTGCTCAATCGGATGAATTTATATTGGGCATGCACTATGCGATCTAGGGGTAAACATAAATCAGATGATCTTGTCAATTTTCAAACAATTGGAGATTAGAAAGCTCACTCCCACATCAGTAACCCTCAAGTTAGCAGATCGGTCGTTGATGCATCTGGATGGGAAATTAGAGGATGTGTTGGTAAAGGGTGATAAATTCATCCTTCCTACGGACTTCATCATACTTGTCTATGAGGCAGATAAAAATGTTCCTATTATCTTGGGAAGACCATTTCTCTCTACAAGAAAGCTCAAATCGACGTGCATAAAGGAGAAATTGCAATGTGCGTCAATGGCCAAAAGTTGAAGTTCAATATCATTAAGGCAATGAACTATTTGGACGAAGCACGCTCATGTGATTCGGATGAGGAATGGCCCTGCAATTTTGATTGGGGAACAGATGAAGAATTAGGACGAAAGGAAGAGACCTTCACTGTTGTCGAATCATGTTATGTGATGACAATAATACAAAAAACTTGTGAACCATTGATTGTAGAAGAAGGAAAAAGCTTGAATAAAACCTCTTTGGAACAACCTCCAGTCTTGGAATTGAAGGCTGCGGGAGAAGTGAGGAAGCTACAATTATTGGAATTGGATGAGTGGAGACTGCAAGCATATGAGAACGCCAAAATGTACAAGGAGTGAACAAAGCATTGGCATGATCAACGCATTCGTAAGAAAAATTTTGAAATTGGCCAAAAAGTTCTCTTGTTTAATTCTAGATTGTATCTTTTTCCAGGTAACCTGAAATCGCGTCGGTCAGGACCATTCATCATCAAGGAAGTTTATCCACATGGAGCGATGGAATTGGTCAGTGGGGATGGAGCCAACGCTTTCAAAGTTAACTTACAACGCATCAAGCCTTACTATGGAGGGGATCTCGATCACGAAAAGACCTTCATAGACCTAGGAAAGCCTGAATGATGTGATAGAAGAAAATCCCTGCGCAATAAAGAAATATCTTTCAAGGGGCATATCGTATCCTTTTTTGGTATCCTTTATTTTCATTTCTTTTTTTTATTATTATCCTTTATTCTTATTGTTTAACTATTGATGCTCTCTTTGTTTATCATCTGTTTTTGGTTATCATTGACTGTCGAGTAAATTCAAACCCTAGAGAAAGGGGGGAATTGAGGTTTCTTAATGTGATGAGTCTTGGAGATGTAGGAGAATTATATCCCAATGCATCTCCAAAAACCCATCGCAAGAGAGGAAATGATGCATTATCCTACCATAGGACAGTGAAAAGACGTGCTGTCGGACATTCTATCAGTTCGCCATTAGTGTGCACAGTGCTATCGTTGCCTCAAATCACGAGGCAACCATTCATTTCCTCTTCACCCTTCACCTGTGTAGGAGAAACTTGAATTCGGGGCGGTGTCCTTCCTTATCTCCTTTTTTTTAAGCTTGATGCTGTTTCTTTTTCTTTTTTTTTTTGTACCAGTTTGCCGCATTATGAAATATAAATTTATTGAAAATTTTGTCTATCTTTTGTGCCTTTCCTTTCTGTTTATATCATTGCATACTATTGATTGCTTTTTTTTTTCTTGTTGCCTTGTTTGTCACTGATGACCCCGATGATGAAATTATGCCTTAACACTAATGCCTAGATTGATATTAGTATTAAGTTTTAAGATTATTTTTCCTTTAAAGTTACTTCTAGGATTCAACAAGCATGCAAACTTTTCATCAAACTTCTTTTGCAATAACTTTCTATATCCATCGCATATTTCTTTCTAAGAACCTTGATACCTTCTAAATTTGGGGGTGGAAAAGGTTTGAAAACTTGAGAACGCTTTTAAAAAAATATTTAATCTCCTCTATAATAAAAAATAAAGGAGATGTTGAGATGGAAACTTGCTCGTAGTTGGATGTCCGCATGACACCCATGGGGGCAGGCCAAAACGAAGGCAAGAATCGTGATCAACGAAAAGAATAAGTGATCGCAACTCCATTGCCTAAAAAAGATGGCACGAGTTTAGACTGAAAAAAGCGATTGGCTCGTAGTTGGATGTCTGCATGACACCCGTGGGGGCAGGCCAAAACAAAGGCAAGAATCGTGATCAACGCAAAGAATAAGTGATCGCAATTCCACTGCCTCAAAAAGACGACACAGGTTTAGACTAAAAAAAGCGATTGGCTCGTAGTTGAATGTCTACATGACACCCGTGGGGGCAAGCCAAAATGAAGGTTAGACGCTTGGATTAGTGCAAAATCACAACAAGAAGTAGCAAGGAGAAAATTTTTTATCTCGTTCTAAATCTTTATTTTTAGAATTATGAGATAGTCTTAGAAATGAGTAAAGGATTTTTGAAGAATATGCTTGCAGCTTCTCAAGGCTAGAAGTAAATTTATAGAAAGAAGGAATAAAACTAAAAAGAAAAAAAAATCTAGTCTAGCAAACTGGGTGAGGCACTCTAAGAGGTCTAGGAAATTCTTAAAAGCGATCGAAATCGTAAGAAGTCTTGAGTATATGCTTGAGAACAAGCATTATTTTAAATTCAGGGATATGATAATACAAGTTATTGTATCTCTTTCATTTAAAATAACAAGGAAAAGACATGAAATTTAGATAATTTCTACCAATAAATCTATACAAAAAACGAACATGTGATCACATACTTTTAACGCATAATATATTTAAATTTTGGACTGTTATAGAAAGAACCAAAGACAATAAACAAAGTTACAAGTAGTTTAACGTTGTCGTTTTCTTTTTGTTATGTTGTTGTAACCATCAGAGCTTCTTCGTTGACCATGAGCGCTTGTATAAAAAGAAAACAAATAAGAGAAGAACGAGAGAGAGAGTAAGGCATTCATTTTGTAATAAGTTTGAAGAAAAAGTAATAAAAGAGACCCTTTTCGATTTGTACAACCTTTGGCCGAACCACTTAAATTCTTGTGTTCTTTCTTTCTTTCTCTACGATCGTTTAGAATTTACTTAAGTATCATGTACACGATCTTTTAGTTCCTATCACATCATTTACACGATCATTTAGCTCCGCATTGCATCGTCTATACGATCATCTAGTTCCTCAGTTGTCGTCTATACGATCGTTTAGTTCTACACAACTATCGTCTACACGATCGTCTAGTGCTTCATACTATCGTTTACATAATTGAACTATCGTCTAGTGATGCGTTATTTTATGAGATGAAATTTTGGATGAAATGTAGTGATGGATTTGCGTTGAGCAATGAAGTTTTCTTAGTGGAATCCAAGTGTAAACCCCACTGAGTTTCCTGGTAAGTCCAGGGTCGAACTCAGGGACTTGAGAAAGCAATATGCGGTGGTAATTTTCAGAATACTTTGCAGTAACCAAATAAATCAATAATTGTTTGGATTATTGTTTGCGGTGATAAAATAAACAAATGCGGTGGAGTTTCGTAAAGAGTTGATAAAACGAAAGATGCGATTAGTATGCGGTGAACGGGTTGAGAAGGGTTCGGTTAACACTTCCTAGGATGTGTTCATGCTATGCGACCATGTAACACACATATAATAGTAAACCATCTCTCGATGCGGATGCTACGACTTCTAATGCTAGAATGCATGCGATATATACGATGAGTCTTTAGGACCTACACATAAGCTTCTATTCTTATTTATGCAATGACAAAATAACACACACAAATAAGGCGACCACATAATATCATAACCTATCTCTAGGGTGCATGCGATGCATGTTGGCAAACAGAGCTTATCTCTAAGTCCCTATCTCTTGTTTATGCAGTTCTAATCTTGCTCTCTCGAGTCTAGATTCTAACCTAGGTCTCTCAAGTCTTAGGTTATTTCTTTAGACTCTCTCTCGAGTAGCTCTAAAGGGAGGTTGAGCACAGCATAAAACAAGATAATCGCGAACAATGAAGATCCTAGGTCATGTTAGCTTAGTTCTTCTCAACCTATTCGATAAGTTTAGCTACTTATGCGTGCTAAGAGAGTGAACAGATGTAGATAAAGAACTTCCATTGTATAAATATAAATTTGAAGTACAAAATAACAATGCAAGAAGAGAATAAAGAGCCTGATAGCAATCTCTTGCTTCCCAGGCTTTTACACTGTTTTTTCTACTCTTGTTCAAAAGATAATCTCACTCAGTCAGCACGTTCTCTTATTTCTATGCCTCCAGGTTCTCTCTCGAGTTTCCTTGAGCGATCTTTCGGATTCTCTACTCTTCTCTTGCTCCGTCTTAAAAATAAAAGAAAACTATGAACACGGCTAAAGCTATGAATTGCTGAACTGGCTGAACCGAACCCCTTTTCTGAAGGATGCCTTCGGTATTTATAGAGCTTCGGGGTGAAGGGCGGCTTCTCTCTTATAATTGCACAGATGGGATGGCTTTAATTCCCTGACTGATGCGTCGAATATTTGTCATCGAAAAGCCGAGTGTACTTGTTATCGTTAGCAGCTTGTCAACTTAATTCAGATTCGACCGTCATTAGCTTTTTGTCCCATCGTTATTAATTATGTCTTTCACCCAGATGCACCCACCAATTTTCGCCGACTCTATGCGGCAATCTTCTTGAGCAGATGTTTGCAAACACAAATCATGCAAAGCCTTGCAGTAATGCTGCGCTCGACCATTGATTTCTTGTGATCGTGCTTTTCGCACTGCGTTAACGCATATTCTACATAGAAATACCAAAATTAACTGTTCTAATACGATGAACGCATGCGACCACAATATTATAAACTTAATGATTTTTGGACGTAATCTAACATATTTTATCAACGCAAACCTTCATTGTTTAATAACTTAGTACTGTAATAACGTGCATTTCTGCCCGTTATCATCTAGTTCTTTGGAGCTTCATCTATACAATTAAGCTGCCTTTAGGTAAATGATTGAAGAGTTTTGAAGCTTAAGCATACAATCTTCCCTGAGTCTTGAAGTGTACTTGACCGTTAATTCTTAGTAGTTTGTGACTGCAAACAAGAGAATCATACTTATCTGGGACAATAATCAGAGCTGAGAGAATAGCTCAAGACAGATCCAAGATTTGAATTCTTGCATACTTTGATTCAGATAAGTCAATCTTGAAGTTCAAGAATGGATACAACAGGTATGAAATTGATAAGTTTGATGGAAAGATAGACTTTGAACTATGGAAAGTGAAGATCAAGGCAATTTTGGGATAGCAAAAGGCACTACCAGCCATCACAAACCCTGCAAAATACCCGGAAACACTCACTGATGTAGAGAAAGAGATAATCAAGGTAAATGCTTATGGAACCATTGTCTTGAATGTCACAGATAGTGTTTTAAGGCAGATTGTTGACTAGTCTACTGCTTATGCCCCCTAGAACAAATTGAACGAGATTTATCTCAACAAAGACTTGCCTAATAAAGCTTTCTTGAGGGAAATATTTTTCACATACAAGATGGATGCTGCAAAGTCCCTCACTGATAATTTGAACGAGTTTAGAAGACTGTCATCAAAATTCAGATCAATAGAAGACAATATTGGGGAAGAAAATGAGGCTTTCATTTTACTTAACTCTCTACCAGAATCATTTAAAGATGTCAAGAAAGCCATGAAGTACGGTAGAGAAAGAATCACTACAGAAGCAATAATTTTAGCAATAAGAATCAGAGAACTAGAGTTACAAATTAGCAAGAAAGAGCAGTAAGGAGGAGAAGACTTGTTTTCAAAGGGGAAAACAAAGAACAATGGGAAAGGGAAGCAGAATGGTGGTCACAATCCAAAATCGAATATCATTTCTGCCACAAACTTGGACATATGAAGAAGGACTACTATGCCTTGAAGAGGAAGTTGAACCAACAGAACAAGGGAGGAAAACAGATTGAGGCTACTGTGGGGGAAAACTCCCTTGTGTATTCAGATGCCTTGGCTGTAACTGAAGAGTGTGGAGAGCCGAATTATATGGAGACTCAAGATTGGGTGATAGATTCTGTCTGTTCAGTCCATATGACACCATTTAAAGGGTGGTTTTATACCTACAAGAAGTAGGATGGAGGGCTAATCTACATGGGAAATAACAATACCTGCAGAGCTATTGGAATAGGGTCTGTATCCTTGAAGATGCAAGATAGTTCAGTGAAGTTAATTAGGAACGTGAGGCATGATCCTACATTGAAGAGAAATCTTCTATCATTGGGGATGTTTGACTCCATTGGTTGTGAATACAGAGGAGTTGGAGACACTTTTGAAATTAACAAAGACTCAAAAGTAGTGTTGTTGACAACCAAAGTTAATGGTTATAGGATTGTATCAACAATAGCATAAGAACAAGGATCATCTAAGCACTCAAATTTACTAATTTTGGTAAAATATAAAGCATGCTCTTGCAGAAAAACAAGTGAGTTTCACGACATACCTCTTGTAGAACTTCTTCAAAGCTCCTTCTCCAAGTGCTATCTTCTCAAAATCTTGTTGCAGACCACTCCAAGATCTTCCCCACTATTCTTTTGGTGCTCTAGATTGAGTTGTGGGACTTAAAACAAGCTTGAATCAAGGGATGAAACAGAAATGCTCACTGCAGAAATCTAGTTGAAGAACTCTTTCTTCAAACCGAATTTTCTCTCAAATTCTCTATAGATTGCATCCCCATTTTCACTCCAATCTCTTCATTATATGGCAGATCAACTTTTGGAGAAGACAAGGCAAAAAGAGTGCTTCTTATGTGAGCAAGTGTAGAGATGGATAATGGAAAATCAATATTTTCTATTTTAGCGTTTTTGCTTTTCTCTTTTCCAATTTTATCATAAAATCAAAAATGATTTTATAAAATCTATTTTGATTTTAAAATTGAAAAAAATAATTAATTTCATAAATTAATTATTAAATAAAATTTAATTAATTTAATATCAAATATTAAATTAATTTTAATACATATCCATCTTTATATATTTAAATCATATTTAAATATATAAATTCTCCTATTCCATTTATTCTTAAAGTAAACATGTAACTATATCTCATATAATTACTAATTTCCTTAATTCTAATTTGAACGATTCAAATTACCTTATCACGCTATTCTAGAGCTAGTCCGTTACGAGCTAGTAGGGGACCTCGCGGACCTATATATCATGGGCTCCAACGATCTAAGATGAATTGGCTAAATTCATTAGACCAGATTAATCCTCATTCGTTAACTAATGGGTTACTTCACTAAAGCCCATAGTTGCACTCCTCTCACTGTAGATATATTATGTCCACATGATTTAACCATAATCAGCAAGTCGACCCTTCACAGGTTGTTTGTAATAACTGTTGGGTCAAATATTTGTTTTACCTCCAAGATTACGTCTTATTTCTCAAGTCCTTACCGATCCTCTAATGAACAATTGGTTTGTGATCCAATCACTAAACCAAGCTCTTTCAACCTAGTGAGAGGGTGGGGCCCCTTGTTCAAGACCTAGATTCAGTACTTAAGATAACGACCTTTCTCCTATCCCTAAATTGGGTAGACGTGAACTTCGTCTTACACTCTATGTCCCCAGCTATCTATTAGGTCTTACCCCTAAAATGGGAGGCTTATTGAGCCGGTGCTGTTGAGCCAACCCTCACCTATGCAAATCTAAGGATAATCCCGAATAAAAGGAGTTCATAGTTAGCTCAGGATTAAGATCGAGTTACCTAGGTCATCTAGGTGAAATAATCAGTCTTATACAGTAAACAGCGTTATAAAGTAAAAGTGACTTATTTCTTGGTCCTGATCTTATGCAAACTCATTGCATAGGACGCCCTCACTTCTCATGTCATAACATGAACGAATTAACATCACATCATATGTAGCACTTTACAACTCTTTGTAATAACTACAGAGTAGGCCACATCCAATGGTGTTACCAAAATAAGGTACCAAATATCATTCATGTACCATAGATCATTTTGACTATTTACTTGAACCTGATCCACTCTTATGTCTCCACATAAAGTTCAAGTACTCATACAATAGTTAGGGGTTTTAGTTTATTGGATTTAGACTTTCATACAATTTATGAAATTAATAATAAGTATATTGATTATAGAAAATGTTTATCATTTTACAAACTGCGAGTTTTTAGGATATAAAATCCAACAATGGCTTGTATGTCAACCATAGGTGACACGACCTCAATCCTGAATGTTTTGGGAACTTCTGCCTTTGAGGGCGGTCCTTTGATTAGTATGGGTGAGAATGGTTAGATTACCAACTCTACATGCCTACCTTTTTGGGGACTTGTCTGATTGGGAGGTGAGAAACCCGCTACACAAGATGGAATTCACTTCTTCCCCGAAGCAAGGGTAAGTAGAAAGATTGCTCCCTTAACGGCTGATTCTGGGGCTTGAACATAGTGGCCACAGCTTCTCTTTGGAAGAGACGACTCAGTCATGGTAGGACTATGACTGATGTTCAGTGGTACTTAAGGAGTTAGATGTAACTAAAGACCGATAATTGCACTTTTTGCACTACAGATATATTTCTATGTCCATTGGATATAGCTAATCAATAGTACGATGACCCTCCACAAATTGCTCGTAAGTACAGTTAGGCAAAAAATATCGTTTTTCCCATATAGTTACATCTAACTCCTTAAGTACCACTAATTCCTCTAATGAACAATAGATCATAGTCCAACTATGACTAAACTATTCTCAGGCCAGGAGAGTATGTGGTGCCACATTGTTCAAGCCCTAGAATCAGCCCTTAAGGGAGCAATTTATCTACTTGCCCAGTTACGGGGGAAAGAGTGATCTGTGTTCCCAGTTCCCCAATCAGACGAATCCCCAAAATGGTAGGCTTGTTGAGTCAACGATCTGACCATTTTCACCGATAAAAATCAAAGGATCGCCTTCATAGGCAGGAGTTCACCACTCACTCAGGATTCAGGTCATGTTACCTATGGTCATCTTGGTGAAATGAAAGTCTATTATGAACGGCGTTATATAATGAGACTAAACATTTTGTGGTCCGGCCTTATATAAACTCCTTTGTATAGAATATCCCCGCTCATATGTCTCCACATGAATGATCAAGATCAAATCGTTTGTAGCACTTTACAATAATTGTAACATCTACAATGCGGGCCATATTCGTAGTGTCACCAGGATAAGGTATCCGGCCTTATCCATCTACTACAGACCATTTAGACTATCACTTAAACATGATTCACCTGTATGTCTCTACATACATAATTATGCTATAAAGATAACCTTGGATGTTAGTTTATTGGTTTGTGGTTAATTCAATTAATATTGAAATAAAACATCACATATTTTATTACATAAATAAAATGTTTGTAGATTACAATTACAAACTACAGAACCCTACGAGATTTAGGGCATCAACCCCAACAATGCTAATGTAAGTTTGCTTCCTTCCCAAATAAATATATCCTCGTTCTTTTATGTGGCAAGCACATTCCTACAAAATCCTTTTTCTTTTCTTAAACATTCTTATCTTTTAAATTCATAAATGCGTTAGAATGTTCATTCTTTCTAAAATCGCTTTTTCCTGTTATTATTGCTTAATGTTCTTTCATGTGTCGATTCAGGTAACTTACATTCGTTTTGGTTTTCCTGCACGAGTGTCATGCGGACATCCAACTACAAGAAAGTACCCTTCACGATTAAACTCTTGACTAAGCTATATATTTTCTTTTTCCTTAGGCTTAGACATTGGAGTTTGGGATATTTTCTTATTTTATGCTTAGCATTGGTCCAGGTTACCTATCTTCATTTTGGCTTGACCTCACAAGTATCATGTGACATCCAATTACGAGTAAGTATCATTCACAACTAAACTCATACCGGGTTTGTTTTCCCTTGCACTGATAGTGGAGTTTGTTATTTTTTCTGGATGAAAAATTATGAAAAGGATCTTTTATAAAAATGAACGCATCAACTCGAACCTCTCCCCTTCCCCCTAAATTTTGGAGGTCAACAAGGTCCTCATTCTTGAAAGGCAACTATAAGAATACCTTAGAAAAATTTTAAAAAGAGGTTTGAGGTGAAGCTTGCACGCATGAAAAATCAAAGATATGTTTTACTTAGAGAAGTTCCTAGACTTAACTCTAATGCCTATCAAAATATTTCTTGAATAATCTAACATTGGTATAGTCATCGAGGTATCAAGGCAGGATGCAAGACAAAAGAGCAACTAAAGAAGCATAAGAGAATTCTTAGTACAAACGTAAGTGGACAAAATATTGAAATTGCGTTCATAAGAAAGAGAATTACATTAAATTCATAATGTGTTCAACACATACAAAAGCGAAGATTGAAATTACAAAAGAAAGAAATAAACCAAACACCCCCAAATTTAATCACAAGGTGCCGCATCATCCCTGGTTTTAGAAGCAGGGTCTTCATCTATAAACCAAAGAGGATTGCAGATGCTGCAACAATGGAAGAGGGGCAAACATCCCCATTAGGACTTGATTGATGTACTGCACGATAAAGTCAAAATGGTCCTGATTTCTCAGCGTCTATTGGGGCATATAGTCCCTCAATGCAACGTTTTGATGCTGAAGTGTTTCTTGCTATAGATGAAACACTTTGAGCGATGCGGCTATTAGTCTAAGTTGGGCTCGGATGAACTCTTCGAGGTCATCTATGTTAGAGCCGACGACAGATGGTATTGGAAGATTGGAGTGAAGCTCAAGCATCTACTGTAAGTGTTCATGCATCTCACCCCCTAGACTTCATATTTTGAGCATTGCTGGTTTCAATCCCAGTTGGTTCATAAATGGCCATAGGGGGTTAAATGTGGTTGGCAGAGAGCGCTGAGGTGAATACGGTGGACTTAATGTCTCACCAATCAAGTCCCTTTGCGATTCATCACGGGCTTCTAGACCTGTTGGTTCATAGACTCGAGGTAGGAGTTGGGTTTGGAGGTCTTGAGGTAGAGGAGGCAAGGTAAGGTCTTCTTCCCTATGTTTAACTTCTTCACAGAGTAGGGGAAGGTTTAAGGCTATAAATTCAGACTCTTTGTTTTCTAACATAAGCCCAACTTCATATTTTTTTTTATTAAGGGAGACTTTATTGCTTTTCTCTTCTTCTGCTGTCTCAACACGTCTTCTCTTCCTTTTGCATTTTGAAGGCTAAGAATTGGAGGTTTTGGATTTTAGTGGAAGTTCTGGCTGATGCGGCAATCCTTTCAACAACCACCAAATTAGAACTAGGGCCATTAGGCCTTCAACCTCTTCAAAGTCATCCTCCATAGGGATGCCAACTTACTCACACAACGCCAGATTAACCATGGAAATTATAACTTGCCACGTGGTTTTCCCTTGACACTCTTGATTTGTTCTACTATGATCAGTTCAACATTAAGTGGGATGTGTTGCATGGTGCAATATATGGCCAGCACCCTTTTCTTCGACACTGTTTCATCATGCATGGTAGCCATGATCCTGTTCTTGACAACATATAACCACAGGTGTACGTCAAGAATTACATCTCTGTTAGCCAAAGCCATGATGCCTGTTTGTGAGATTTGCAAGTTACTCTCAGGCTTTGCTATGACTCGGATCGCATCCTCAAAGTAATGTGGAGTGGGCTGCTCAATGATGCGATTGCCTTCAGCCTTTGGGTTATTTGTTGCATTGAGCACTTCATTAATGATCCTTGGAGAGTAACAAACTAGTGTATTTTCCACCAACGTCGCGTCCTTTTATTCAATAAATTCACTACTACAGATGGCTCAATCGAGATTAGGCCATATTCTTGTGAGGCTCTGGCAGCAGGTGGCGTTTAGGGAAGAAATCTTTCTCCATTAGGATATCTAAAAATTGGCGCTTCCTCCCTTGCTTTTTCCTCCTTGCCTTATAGGTAGAGGCTTCCTTGGTCAATGCCTTTAACTCATTTTCTAACTCTTTTTGGAGAGCTTCTGTCCTCTATCTACTTGTGGCTGACATATACTTCTCAAGCATGCATTAGGTCATTTGATTCAACTAAGCACTCTTCATGTGTTGCAACCATAGGACTAGATGCAATTTCTTCCTCCCTCTCTTCATCACTTTTTTCTTCAACCAACACTAATTTTCTTCTCTTCATTGGCTAGACTATATGCCCTTCATTCGCATTAGTTTAGCATGCTATGGACGCGTTAGAGCCACCTATCGTAGGGACAGACCCTTGCGGCAACTCTTCCTCTTCTTCTTCAGCCATCTCTTGGTCTAAAATAATGGCCCATCAAGCAGCTTCATCCAATTCCTCTTGTGTTTAAGCCAATATTTCCTCGCTGCTGCTCAACACGGTCACCACCTTAGGACGCATTGACTACTCTGCATTTTGTAATTCTTACCTCTGTTCAAGTCTTGCTAGGATGTCTCCAAAGACTTCCCGTTCATCCCTTCTAGCAAGGTTGACTACGCCAAGCTGCGAGTCATCTTGAAGAAAAGTCTGTCATATGGCGTGTTGGAATACAGAAACATGCAGCAGAAGAAAATAGGATCATTAAATATTCTAATTCCTTAATTTTAACATCAAAATAAGCATGTTCATAGAGAATTAAGAGGGTTTCAACACATATCTTTGAAGATCCTCTTCAAACATGAATTTGAGCTGCAATTTTCTCCAATCCTTGCTGTGGACCACCACTAGAGCTTCCATACTATTCTCTAAGAGCCTTAGATTGAGTTGTGGGACTCAAAACAAGCTTGGACTTAGGGAATTGGAGGAGAGGCTTTCTGGTTTTCCAGCTTGTTGAATAACAACTTCTTCAACCTTAAAAAACTCAATAATCAACAATTGTATCTGCTTTTCCACTCAATCAAGTGTGGTTTTATTACAGACTCTCATGCAAAACTAATCACTTCAAGTGATTCCAGCTACTCCTTGAATTTGGTAGTGGAATTATGTGTAAGAAAGTGACCAACCTTCTTTATTGAAAGTGGGGAAATCTCACATTGGGATTTTTCTCCATTTTCAATTTCCTTTTTCTAAAAAAATTTTTGAAATTGATTTTCAAAATAAAAACTTTTTCCAATTTTAATTATTTAATTAAAATTAAAATTTTATTNTTTATTAATTTAAAAAAAATTAATTCAATAATCAAATTTTATAATAAAATTAATAATTAAAAATTAATTAAACTATTTAATTAATTCTATTAAATTAATTTGTCACCAATTCTATTACCATGAATCACTATTCATGAAATTAAATTTAAATCATATTTATATATTAATCGATTCTCCAATTACGTTTAATTATAAAATTAAACGTGTAATTATATCACATATAATTATTAATTCTCTTAATTCGAATTTGAACGTTTCAAATCAACTTATCACGTTATTCTAAGGCTAATCCGTTTACGAGCTAGTAGGGGGACCTAATGGATCTATAGATGATGGGCTCCAACGGTCTGAGATTAATTGGCTAAACTCTTTACACCGAATTAACCCCCATTCGTTAACTACCGAGCCACTCGACTAAAGCCCAGTAGTTGTATTCCCTTCACTGTAGATATACTGTGTCCACTTGATATAACCATAATTAGTAAGATAACCCTTCACAGGTTATTCGTAATAACGACTGGGCCAAAATATTGTTTTACCCCTGAGATTACCTCTTGTTTCTTAATTCTCACTAATCCTCTAATGAACAATTGGTTTGTGATTCGATCATCAAATCGGGTCCCCCTTATGCCAATGAGAGGGTGGGGGACCCTTGTTTAAGACTTGGAGTCAGCACTTAAGGGAATAACCTCTCTACTATCCCTAAAAGTGGGTAGAAGTGAATTTTGTCTTGCACCGTATGGCCCTAGCTATCTACCTGATCTTACCCCTGAAATGGAAGGCTTATTGAGTCGGCGCCGTTGAGCCAACCCTCACCTATGCAAATCTAAGGATAATCTCGAATAAACAGGAGTTCATAGTTAGCTCAAGATTAAGGTCAAGTTACCTAGGTCATCGATATGAAATAGTCAGTCTTAAATAGTAAACATCGTTATAAAGTAAGAGTGGCTTATTTCTTGGTTCAATGTTATGCAAACTTATTACATAGGACGCCTCCACTCCTCATATCACTACATGAACGAATCAGGATCACTTCGTTTGTAGCACTTTACAACTCCTTGTAACAACTACAGGGTGGGTCGCATCTGACAGTGTTACCAGAATAAGGCACCCAACCCTTTTCGTATTCTATAGATCATTTTGACTATTTACTCGAACCTGATCCACTCTTATGTCTCTAGATAAAGTTCAAGTACCATATAATAGTCATGGATCTTTTAATTTATTGGATTTATTTTTTTTAAAAAATAAGCAATTCATATATTCAATAACAACTTTATCGATTTACATAATGAGTTTATTGTTTATAAATCACAAGTTTTAGGACATAAAACCCAATATGGCGGAGGTGGGGTAAGAGGGCAAGTATGCAGGAAGTAGGGTGGCGATGCATCGAGTTAGGTTTTGGCCTCAATTGGGAATATGGTGGTCAAGGGTTCGACAGAGAGGAGAACTGCCGGACGCACGGTAAGAGATGGAGCAGTCCATACATTCTTAAAAATTGGGTCTTGCGTCAGAATGATTGGTGTGACGGTTGGGATGACGAGTGGAGGAATAGGTACTTTGTAGGATTTTGCTTCAGGTTTTGTGGTTGATGCCTTCGACGCAGGCTATCGCGTTGGGTTAGAAAGGGTTGAGGACTTGAGGTTTTTAGGGTTTGGAAGATGAAAGGTTTTGGTTTCGAGGGGGCTCTGGAAGATGAAGAGAGTTCGGCCAGCACCGGCCTCTTGGGAATTTGAATGGACGTCGGAGGATGGGGGTTTTGATGAGGTATTTCTAGTAGAGGGAACGATGGTTTTTTGCTAGGTTTGCTAGAGGTAGTGAACTTGGTGTCTATTAGAGGAGATGGGAAAGATGAAGAAGAACGAGAAGGGGAAGAGAATGAGTTCATCGGGCTGTCTTCGACAAAGCTCATCGAAGCTTTCTGGGAGTTTGAGGCATTCGACATTGTTCCGAAAGAGAGAGCATGAACGACTTGAAAGTTTGGTCACTAGAAATGGGAGAATTTCAAATGAAGGAGGGATGCTCAGGGGTTTGGTTTGAAATCGAGAGGTAGAAGAAGAAGAAGAAGAAGAAGAAGAAGAAGAAGAAAAAGAAGAAGAAGAAGAAGAAGAAGAAGAAGAAGAAGAAGAAGAAGAAGAAGAAGAAGAAGAAGAAGAAGAAGAAGAAGAAGAAGAAGAAGCAGAAGAAGCAGCAGCAGAAGAAGCAGCAGAAGAAGAAGAAGCAGAAGAAGAAGAAGCAGAAGAAGCAGCAGAAGCAGAAGCAGCAGCAGAAGCAGAAGCAGCAGCAGAAGAAGCAGAAGCAGCAGAAGAAGAAGCAGAAGAAGCAGAAGAAGCAGCAGAAGAAGCAGAAGAAGAAGAAGAAGAAGCAGAAGAAGAAGCAGAAGAAGCAGAAGAAGCAGAAGAAGCAGAAGAAGCAGAAGCAGAAGCAGAAGCAGAAGCAGAAGCAGAAGAAGAAGTAGAAGAAGCAGAAGAAGAAGAAGAAGAAGAAGAAGAAGAAGAAGAAGAAGAAGAAGAAGAAGAAGAAGAAGAAGAAGAAGGCTCATTTAAATAGGAGGCAGATGCGAGGAGAGAGAGAGAGAGAGTGGAGCAACGCGTGTCAGTCGCATGTGCCCTCAGGTTGGCACATTGAATTCATAACTGAAGAGACATGCATGGGGTAATACACCACTCGAGTGGTGTATTCCCCCAATGTAACGACTAGTTTTACTCCCAATGCATAGCGATGCATTGGTTCTCAGTACTTAATTGTTAGTCGTGATTTTGATTTTTTTTTAAGCAAACTTAGAGTAATTTGTTCTAAAAAATCACAAAATCAATCTCCAAACCTAACAAGATAAACTAAAGGAGTAAGGAAAGAAACATAAAGAAAGGAGAAATACAACAGAGTAAAGGAAGCGTTCCTAGAATGTGGTTTTTCGTTCTTGACATAGGGGTGACTCTAACTCAAGCATCAAATAGGCTCATACAAGTCAATGGATGTTTTGCTTCCCTCACCTTCTCCTCCAAAGTAGGTTTTACCTTTTTTCCATTAACTTCGAAAGGGTTTGATCCATCTTCTCGAGTCAGTTCGACCACCCTGGGAGGACATATTTATTTTATGATGAAAGGTCTAGACGAACGAGACTTCAACTTCCTGGAAATAAACACAAACGCGAATTAAAGAGCAAGACCTTTTGTTCAACAAATAAAATTTTCTTACTGATGCATTGGTCATGCCAACACTTTGTCTTCTCTTTATAGATCTTTGCGTTTTCATAGGTGTTGAGCCTCCATTCATTTAACTCGTTCAGTTGTAATTTTCTAGCATTTCCCACTGCTTCCAAATCCAAGTTGAGCTTTTTGACTGCCCAAAATGCTTTATGTTCTAGCTTCAATGGTAGGTGATAGGTTTTCCCAAACACAAGGGTGGGGACATTCCAATAGGCATTTTATATGCAGTGCGATTGCCCAAAGTGCTTCATCTAATCTTTATGCCCAGTCTTTCCCTGATGCGTTGACAACTTTTTCCAAAATTGACTTGATCTCCCTATTGGAGACTTCTGCTTGGCCATTCATCTGAGGGTGATAGACATTGGCTTTCTTGTACCTGACATTATATTTAGCAAGCAATTTAGAAATAATGCAGTTAATAAACTGCGTACCTTCATCGCTGTCAAAGCCCTAGGCATCCCAAAACGTGTGAAGATATACTTGGTCAAAAATTTTGAGACAGTCACCACATCATTCTTGGCATAGGCCACCACTTCAACCTTCTTGGATACGTACTCAACTACTACTAAGATATATTTTTGGCCATAAGAAGGGGGAAATGGTCCCATAAAGTCAATGCCTCATACGTTAAAAAGTTCCACCTCAAGTATATTGTTCAAAGCCATCTCATTTTGTGTTGAAATATTACCTATGCGTTGGCACTGGTCACATTTAAGCACATAATCTCTAGCGTCTTTAAATAGGGTAGGCCAGAAGTAACCGCTCTGAAGGACTTTGGCAGTCTTTTGACCTCCAAAGTGGCCACCATATGGAGAATCCTGGCACTTGAAAAGTACGCGTTGCATTTTTACATCTGAAATACACCGATGTATAATATGACCAGGACCTTGTTTGTAGAGAAATGACTCATGTCGAAAATAAAATTTGCTATCATGTATGAGCCTTTTCCTTTGTTGGGCATTGAAATCCTCAGGGAATTCCTTGGTGGTTAAGTAATAAACAATATTGGCATACCAAGGTTTCTACTCCTTGATTTTCAATAAGCGCTCATCAGAAAATTTGTCTTCGATTTTGTCACACCCAATTGAAATTCTTTGTTCTCCAGGCGGGAGAGGTGATCAACTACCTGATTTTCAGTTCCTTTCCTATCCTTAATTTCTAAATCAAACTCTTGTAGCAGTAGCACCCAACAGATTAGCATTAGCTTCTCATCCTTTTTTTTCATTAGGTATTTTATGGCAGAGTGATCAGTGTAAATTATTGCAAATGAACCAACCAAATAGGCTTGGAATTTGTCAATAGCAAACACTACTACCAACATTTCTTTTTCTATTTTGGTATAATTCTCTTGAGACCTATTTAATTATTTGGATGCATAAATGATAGGATGGATAATAGTTCTCTTCTTTTGGCCCAATATTGCACCAATTGCCACATCACTTGCTTCATATATCTGAATGAAGGGTCGCATCCAGTCAGGAGCCACCAATATTGATGTCGTTGTTAACGCATTCCTCAGGGTTTCAAATGCTAGCTGACAGTTAGCGTAAAAATCATAAGGCCTATTTTGCTCGAGCAACGCGCTCAGAGGTCGCGTGATTTGAGAAAATCCTTAAACGAATCTCTTATAAAAGCATGCATGCCCTAAGAAGCTTCTCAATGCCTTCACATTTGTAGGGGCTGGTAATTTTACAATCACATTTACTTTGGCATTGTCAACCTCCAAACCTGCCTTTGAAACTTTGTGACCAAGAACTACCCCTTTGGTCACCATGAAGTGACACTTCTCCTAGTTGAGCATTAGATTGGTCTTTTCGCACCGGGTGAGGGCAACTTCCAAATTATTAAGGCAAGTGGAATATGAATGACTGAAAATAGGGAAGTCATCCATAAAAACTTCAACAGACTGTTCAAGAAAATAAGAGAAAATAGCCATCATACTCTTCTGGAATGTTCCTAGTGCATTGAATAGCCTAAAGAGCATGCATCAGAATGCAAATGTTCCAAAGGGGTAAGTGAAAGTTGTCTTGTCTTGATCTTCTAGGGAGATTAGAATTTGATTATTACTAGAATAGCCGTCTAAGAAACAATAGAACTATTTTCCAGCAATTCTATCTAACATTTGATCAACAAAAGGAAGTGAGAAGTGGTCTTTCTTGGTCACCGCATTCAGCCTTCTGTAGTCTATGCAAATACGCCACCCAGAGACTGCCCTGGATGGAATTAACTCATTATTGATGTTGACAACTACAGTGGTGTCTCCTTTCTTTGGCACGCATTAAACTGGGATCATCCAGCCATTGTTAGAGATGGGGTAAATGACCCCTACGTCGAGCAATTTCATAATTTCTTTCTTTACCACTTCTTCATGATAGGATTGAGCCTGCATTGGGGCTCAACAAATCCTGACTTTTCTTCTTCCAACCTTATTTTATGCATACAGTACGATGGACTAATTCCTTGGATATTAGCAAACGTCCATCCTATGGCTCGTGTATGCTTCTTAGTACTTACAACAAAAAGTTCATTAGTATGAGAAAGTATTGATGAAATGATCATAGGTAAAGTACCATTATATCCAAGAAAAGCATATTTTAAATGATTAGAGAGTGGTTTAAGCTCAAGCGTTGGCGGCTTCTCGAGAGAATGAGGCATTAGCTTTGATTGCCACTCGTTAGATAGAGCGGTTTGAACTTCTTTATATTATGGCTCAATGCATGGACCTTGCATTCTCGGCCCTGCTTTTATTGCTTTCCTCTTCTTCAAGTAATTAAATAATTCATTTGACTTGCATGTTTTCAACTCATTAGGGAACTTCAATGCATTGAATACATTGAACTTGACCTTTTGATCATCCACTTGCATAGTGAGTTCCCTTTGATGTACAACGGTAACAACTTGGCGAGGAGGGATTCGAACCCCTGACACCGTGGTTCGTAGCCACGTGCTCTAATCCTCTGAGCTATAGGCCCCACCCCAGTGGACAAAAAAGGACGCCCAAGAATGATTGGGATATCCTTGTCTGCTTCTAATCCAGGATTATGAAATCCGCTGGAAAGATGAATTTATCAACCTTTATAAGCACATCTTCAATTTTCCTCTTTGGATAAGTAATGGATCTATCGGCCAGTTGAAGTGTTACCATGGTTGGATTGGCTTCGCCAATTCCCAACTTCTTGAAAATTGATAGGGGTATTAAATTAATACTCGCGCTTAAATCACATAATGCATGCCCTACTTTCATCCCTCCAATTGAGTATGGGATGGTAAAGTTGTTAGGATCATTCTTTTCAGGAATATTTCTTTTGAATAACGCACTACATTCTTGAGGTAATGCCACTAGTCTTAGTTTCATCAAAAAAAATTTTCTTTGACAAAATATCTTTAAAAAACTTAACATAACTGGGCATCTACTCCAACACTTCAACCAGAGGGATATTGATATATAGTTGCTTAAGAACATCAAGAAAATGCTTAAATTACTTTTCATCATTCTTTTTCTATAAGCGTCTGAGAAAGGTGCAGTTGGATGCATATCAGATATTCCCCTTATGTTGGAAGTACTCGTTGGAGAATGGTTTGTAAATCCAAGAGCTTGTTCTACTCCAGCCTTTTCCGATGTGTTGGTTTTCTTAAATTGTTGTTCAAATGTATACATTGTTAGGCCAGAGTGGTTATCTTCTCTTGGTTCTATTAAAGGTCTACCACTTCGCAGTGTCACAACTTGACACTGCTCACTGCCATTGTTGTTTTCTGGGAGCTTCAGTGTTACTTGGCAAGGTACCTTACGGGCGATATTTCAGCTCATTGGCAATCTGACCTACCTGTAACTCTAAGTTCCTAATGGATGACGCTTAACTCTTCAATAATGCGTCATTCTGAACTATGTACTCTTTCAACAAAGCCTCAAGCAGAGAAGAATTCAATGCCTTTGTACCTCTGTTGTGAGATTGATGTGGTGGTTGCTGGTGAGTGTGTTGAAATCCTAGTGGAGGTCCCTATTGGGATTAGTGTCCTAATTCTCCCAGAGTCTCGTTGTATGTAATTATACACATTGTTGATGAATAAAATAAGCGTTATTTCATTATGGCATTTACTCATATCCAATAAACAAAGTTCCATGGTTACTGTAGGTTATTGTATGTAAACTTAAGCATGTATATGAGATATACAAGTGGATTATGTCTTAAGTGATAACCTAAATAGGTCTATAGTATAAGAATTAAGATGAGATACCTGATTCTGGTGACACTACGACTACGATCCGTTTTGTAGAGATTTGCAAGTGTTATAAACTACTCTAGATGGTAGATCCTGACCATTCATGTGGAGACATGCGAGCGGAGGTGTCCTATACAAAGAGTTTGTATATGACCGGACCACGAGATAATTCTTCTCTGTATATAGCACCGTTGATACTGAAGACTTACATCTCACCTAAACGACCATAGGTGACATGACCTTAATCCTGAGTGTTTTTTAGAACTCCTGCCTTTGAGGGCGGTCCTTTGATTAGTATGGGTTAGAATAGCCAGGTTGCCAACTCAACATGCCTACCTTTTTAGGGACTTGTCTGATTTGGGAGTTGGGAACTCAGTTACACAAGATAGAATTCAGTTCTTCCCCGAAGCAGGGGTAAGTAGATAGATTGCTTCCTTAAGGGCTGATTTTGGGGATTGAACATAGTGGCCATAACTTTTCTTTGGAAGAGAGAACTCAGTCATAGTAGGACTATAACTTATGTTCATTAGAGAGATTAGTGGTACTTAAGGAGTTAGATGTAACTACAGAGGCGTAATGGTTATTGGCTGAGCTGTACTTACGAGTGATCTGTGAAGGATTGTTACATTGTTGATTGGTTAAGATTGACACATAATATATCTGTAGTAAGGAGAGTTCAGCTCGATCCTTAGTGGAGTGCCTGACAGTTAACAGATGGTGGATCCTGTGACTAAAGAGTTTATTCAGTTATTCACGTACTGTTGGAGCTTCGAGCTACAGATCCATAAGGTTCCCTTGGTAGCTCAATGGATTCAAGTTGAGGATCAGAGAAAGGTAAACAGGCAAACTAGTTCTTGAGAACCGCTTCCTCAACTCGACTAGTGGGAGAAGTTGCTGCTTGATCTTACTGCTTTTGTGATCTTGTAAAGAACAAATTCTATATATTTTTGTGATAAATGAAATGTTCATTTTTAGAAAATTATGTTTGTTCTATCTCATAGCAACTTCTGTTAAGAATCAAACTGTTAAAAGCCATTTGCAAATATTCAGGTATTTAAACGGCTAGATTAGTGTATAGAAAGTTTAAAGATTTCTAGATCTAGCTGTTAACAAAAGTTATTGAGACAGGTCAGATGTGTCTTACTCAAAAGGTTGAGAGTACCTCAATGTATTGGGAGAAAAGTGTGTTTTCTGGCCATTATTGAGAATAAGATGCAATCCCAAATAGTTTAATTAAAAGCCTATTGTACACTAACATGTTTACAATGATTCTCTCAGCTAAAATGTTTGAAAATCACCTAGTAAGACTAGGTATACTAGATTAATAATCTAGGGTAAGTGGGAGAAATATCGGGTATGGGATACCGAATGGTAAACCATAGGTATGTGATGTCCTAGTTTATTGTATTTCTCTATAAAACTCAGAAACTCAATCTTATATATTACATATATAAGTTACCACTGAAGTTTTAGTCTAAGTGAGAGTTTGTTGGGTTTTATGACCTAAAACTCGTGGTTTGTAAACAAAAGAACCTATTCTGAAAATTCAATAAGTTGTTATTGAATAGATGTTTTGGTTATTAGAAATCCAATAAACTTAAAAGTCCCTTGACTATTAGATGAATACTTGAACTTTATGTGGAGACATAAAAGTGGATTAGATTCGAGTAAATAGTCAAAATGATCTATAGTATATGAATAAAGTTGGGTACCTTATTCTGGTAACACTATTGGATGCGGTCTGCTCTGTAGTTATTACAAAGAGTTGTAAAGTGCTAAAAACGAAGTAATTCTAATTCGTTCATGTTGGGACATGAGGAGTGGGAGTGTCCTTGTGCAAAAGGGTTTGTACAAGATCGGACCACAAAATTAGTCACTCTTACTTTATAACGCTGTTTACTGTTTAAGACTGACTATTTCAAAGCGATGATCTAGGTAACTTGACCTTAATCCTAACTATGAACTCCTGTTTATTCGGGATTATCCTTAGATTTGCATAGGTGAGGGTTGGCTCAACAACGCCGACTCAATTACCTCCCCTTTTAGGGGTATGACTGGATAGATAGCTGGGGACATAGGGTGCAAGATGGAATTCACTCCTACCCGTTGTTAGGGATAGTAGAGAGCTTGTTCCCTTAAGTGTTGCTTTTGGATCTTGAACAAGGAGCCCCACCCTCTCACTGGCCCGAGAGGGACTCAATTTGTTAATTGGATCACAAAACAATTGTTCATTAGAGAATCATTGGGACTTAAGGAACAAGAGGTAATTTCGGGGGTAAAACAGAGATTCGACCCAGTCATTATTACGAACAACCTGTTAAGGGTTGAATTACTAATCATGGTTATATCAAGTGGACATAATATTTCTACAGTGAGAGAAGTTCAACTATGGGCTTAGTGGAGTGACCCATTTGTTAACGAATAGTGGTTAGTTCGGTCTAATGAGTTTAGCCGATTAATCTAGGATCGTTGATGCCCATGATCTGTAGGTCTGCGAGGTCCCCCTTACTAGCTCGAAAATGGATTAGCTCTAGATTAGTGTGATAAGTTAATTTGAAATGTTCAAATTATAATTAAACGAAATTGGAAAAATAATATTTAAATATGATTTAAATATATGATGATGGATTTGTGTAAAATTAATTTAATATTTGATATTAAATTAATTAGAATTATTTAAATTGTTTGAATAATTATTTATTAATTTAATTAGAAAATTAATTTATGAAATTAATTTGTAAAATTAATAAATTTTGATTTTTGAATCAAATGTGATTTTAAAATCAAATTTAGATTTTGGAAATAGAAAAATACACAAATGGAAAATTGGAATTTTCCATCATCATCTTCAAGTAGCTCACGCTAAACCCACCATCTTTAGCTTCAATTACTCCAAGCATGAGCTGTATCTTATGCAGCCATTCTCATTGCATGATGGTCTGTAACATATTGAAGAGGTTGGAGTGAATTTGAGGCAATGCAATCAAAAGAATTTTGTTGAAAATTCGAGTTGAAGAAAAAGTTCTTCAAGTGGGTTGCTGCTGAACTATTCTCCAAGTTTCCTTGATTCCAACTTATTTTGAGTCCTACAACAAAATCTGGAGTACCAAGAGAATAGTAGGGAAGATTTTGTGGTGGTCTACACAAAGATTTGGAGGAATTTATAGTTGAAAATTGAGATTTTAAGTGTTCTACAAAGGTATGACTTGAAACCCATTAATTTCTGCTATAACATGCTCTAGTTTCTGCCAAAATTAATGAATTAGAGTGCTTGATGGTCCTTGTCGCTTTTGCTGCGTGCTGATACAATCCATCAGTATTTGCTTAAAACCTAATGTAGGTCAATGTGTTTTTTATTTTCAGCAACTCGTTAGTATTTTCGTTTAAAGCCCTTAATATGACCGAATACATACAGTGGAAAGAGTCGTGTAAAACATATTTCATGGTAAACGATCTCAAATTTGTCATGGTTGAGGAATGTCTTCAAGTCTCCACCCTTGATGCACCACGAAGTGTCCGCAATGCATATGAGGTGTGGATAAAGGTTAATTCTTTGGCCTGACTTCACATTTTGGCTAGCATACCTGATGTTTTGGCCAAAAGGATTGAGCACATGGTCATTGCACGTGAGATCATGGACTCGGTGCAAGATTTGTTTGAATGTCATTTCTTACTTTTCGAGTACAAAGGGATGGATGACAAAACTAGTAATGTCAGTTCCCAAGTTCAACTCTAGGAAAATGAAGCAATTGTTGCTGACTCTGTTGAGGTTCATGGAAGAGAAATGTTCTCTAAAATACAACTTGGAGCTTCTTTAGGTTCTGATACAGATCCCACTACTCTCCAAAAGAGGAGGAAGGACAGTAAATTTGATTTATTGGTCTTGGAGACGTGTTTGGTAGAGAATGATGATTCTGCCTGGATTCTGGATTCAGGTGCTACCAACCATGTCAGTTCTTCTTACCAAGGATTCAGTTCCTGGAAAATGTTGCCACAGGGAGAGATGACTCTTAGAGTTGGTACTGGCGAGGTTGTTTTAGCTGTTGCTATAGGCAGGTTGAAGTTATTTGTTGACTTGAAACGTTATCTGTTACTGGATAATGTTTTTCATAGTCCTTCATATTAAGAGGAACTTAATCTCGGTTTCTTATCTCATTGAACAAGGGTATACCGTCTCCTTTTCTAAGAATAAAGTGTTTATTTTCAATAATGAAATGTAGATTGGTTTTGGTTCAATAAAAAGTAACTTACATGTACTAAGGCCGTTAGTCATAAAAACCTTGTTTAACACTGGAATGTTCAGTACGTCGACAACAGTTAAAAGACCAAAGATTTCTCCTAAGGAAAATGCCCATCTTTGGCATCTAAGGTTAGGTCACATCAACCTCAATAGGATTGAGCAGTTGGTGAAAAGTGGACTTCTAAAGAGTTTAGAAGAAAACTCCTTGTCGGTGTGTGAATCATGCCTTAAAGGCAAGATGACTAAACGACCATTTACTGGAAAAGATTACAGAGCCAAGGAAACCTTGGAGCTTGTACATTCAGATCTCTATGGTTCGATGAATGTTAGAGCTCGAGGTGAGTATGAATGTTTCATTTCTTTCATAGATGATTATTCAAGGTACGGGTATCTCTACCTAATGTAACATAAGTTTGAAGCCCTTGACAAGTTTAAGGAGTATAAGGCTGAAGTGGAAAACTTGTTAGGTAAGAAGATAAAAACACTACGATCTGATCATGGTGGAGAGTATATGAACCTCCAATTCCAGAACTATATGATAGAATATGAGATTGCGTCCCAACTCTCGGCCTCAGGTACACCTCAGCAAAATGGTGTATCAGAAAGGAGAAACAGAACCTTGTTGGATATGGTTCGGTCTATGATGAGTTATGCTCATTTTTCAGACTCGTTTTGGGGTTTTTTCGTGGAGACTGCATGCTATATCCTGAACAACGTTCCCTCAAAAAGTGTTTCTGAAACACCTTTTGAGTTGCGGAGAGGTCGTAAAGGTAGTTTACGCCACTTTAGGATTTGGAGATGTCCGACACATGTGCTTGTGCCTAACCTAAAGAAGTTGGAACTGCGTTCGAAAGTTTTCCTCTTTGTAGGCTACCCCAAGGAAACAAGGGGTGGATACTTCTATGATCCAAGTGAGAACAAAGTGTTTGTTTCTACAAATTCTATCTTCTTAGAAGAAGACCACATGAAGGATCATAAGTCACGAAGTAAGCTCGTTTTACGTGAGATTTCTAGTGAGACTGAGACTACTGAGGGTTTAACTAGAGTTGTTGAACAAGTCGATAGATCAACAAGAGTTGTTGAGGTCGGTACATCTAGTCAACCAACTCAAGAGGAGATTGCCTCGACGTAGTAGGAGGGTTATGAACCCATCGAATCTCTACATGGGTTTGATTGAAGCCCAGAACGTCATTTCTAATGATGAAGTCGAGGATCCATTGTCTTTTAAGAAAGCAATGGAGAATGTTGACAATGATGAATGGATTAAAGCTATGAACTAGGAAATTAAGCTTATGTACTTCAATAACGTCTTGAAGCTTGTTGATTTTCCTGATGGGGTAAGACTTATTGGATGTAAGTGGATCTATAAGCGAACGAGAGGTATAGATAGAAATGTGCAAACCTTTAAGGCTAGACTCATGGCAAAGGGTTATACCTAGGTCGAGGGAGTTGATTATGAGGAAACTTTCTCACCTGTTGTCATGCTCAAGTCTATCAGGATACTCCTGTCCATAGCCACATTTTATGATTATGAGATATGGAAAATGGACGTCAAGACTGCTACCTTTCTTAATGGTAATCTTGAGGAGACCATCTATATGAAGCAACCAGAGGGGTTCGTAGTTCCAGATCAAGAGCAAAGAGTTTGCAAGCTTAATAGATCCATTTATAGGCTGAAACAAGTGTCTCGATTATGGAACATTAGATCTGACACTACCGTTAAGTGGTTTGGCTTTGATCAGAACGTTGATGAGCCTTGTGTTTACAAGAAAATCATCAATAGCTCAATAGCTTTCCTGGTACTGTATGTGGATAATATCCTACTCATTGGGAATGATGTAGGGTATCTGACTGACATTAAGAAATGGCTAGCTGCCCAGTTCCAAATGAAATATTTGGGTGAGGCACAGTATGTTCTAGGGATCCAATCATTCAGGATAGTAAGAACAAGAGGTTAGCCTTGTCTCAGGCATCGTACATCGATCAAATGTTGATCAGGTATAAGATGCAAGATTCTAAGAGGGGTTTGTTACCCTTCAGGCATGGAATCATTTTGTCTAAGGATCAATGTCCTAAGACACCTTAAGAGGTTGAGGAGATGAGACAAATTCCCTATGCTTCAGCTGTAGGAAGCTTAATGTATGCAATGTTGTGTACCAGACCTGACATTTGTTATGCAGTAGGGATTGTCAGTCGATATCATTCCAATCCAGGATTTAATCACTAGACAACGATCAAGACGATCCTCAAGTATCTTCGAAGAACAAGGGACTACATTTTCGTTTATGGAGATAAGGATATGATCCTTACAAGATACACAGACTCTGATTTTCAGACCAATAAAGATTATCGTAAATCGACATCAGGGTCAGTGTTCACTCTGAATACAGAGGCTGTAGTGTGGCGAAGTATCAAGCAAGGATGCATTGCGAACTCTACTATGGAAGTCGAATACGTAGCGGCTTGTGAAGCAGCTAAGAAAGCTGTTTGGCTGAGGAAATTCCTTTCAGATTTGGTAGTTGTTCCAAATATGGATTTGCCTATCACTCTTTATTATGATAACAACAGAGCTGTGGCGAATTCGAAGGAACCTCAGAGTCATCGTCGGGGAAGCATATAAAGCAAAAATATCACTTGATCGGGGAGATTGTGCATCGCGGTGATGTGATAGTCACGAATATCGCGTTGGAGCACAACGTTGCTGATCCCTTTTATAAAGGCTCTCACGACTAAAGTGTTCGAGGATCACCTAAAGAGTATGGGTCTGCGGGACATGCGACATCTTGTCTAGGGCAAGTGGGAGATGATACTAGGGTATGCCCTAGTTTATTGTATATTGTACATGTATTTTTTCTTGTATTGTACATTAGTCTCCCGAGGCATTAGGACAAGTGGAAGATTGTTGAGATTGGTGTCCTAATTCTCCCGAAGTCTCGTTGTTTGTAATTATACACATTGTTTATGAATAAAATAAGTTTTATTTCATTCTGACATTTACTCATATCTAATAAACAAAGTTCCATGGTTATTGTATGTAAACTTAAGCATGTATATGAGATATACAAGTGGATCATGCCTTAAGTGATAACCTAAATAGGTCTGTAGTATAAGAATTAAGGTAGAATACCTGATCCTGGTGACACTATAGATACGACCCATTTTGTAGAGGTTTGTAAGTGTTGTAAACTACAACAGATGATAGATCCTGACCATTCATGTGGAGATATGAGAGTGAGGGTGTTCTATATAAAGAGTTTGTATAAGACCGGACCACGAAATGATTCGTCTCTATATATAACACCATTGATACTGGAGACTTACATCTCACATAAACGACCATAGGTGACATGACCTCAATCCTGAGTGTTTTTGGGAACTCCTGCCTTTGAGGGCGGTCCTTTGATTAGTATAGGTAAGAGTGGCTAGATTGCCAACTCAACATGCCTACCTTTTTGGGAACTTGTCTGATTTGGGAGCTGGGAACTCAGTTACACAAGATGGAATTCAATCCTTCCCTGAAGCAGGTAGATAGATTACTCCCTTAAGGGCTGATTCCGGGGCTTGAACATAGTGACCACAACTTCTCTTTGGAAGAGAGGACTCAGTCATAGTAAGACTATGACTGATGTTCATTAGAGGGATCAATGGTACTTAAGGAGTTAGATGTAACTACAAGGGCGTAACAGTTATTGGCCGAGTTGTACTTACAAGCGATTTATGAAGGGTTGTCGCACTGTTGATTGGTTAAGATGGACACATAATATATCTGTAGTAAGGAGAGTTCAGCTGTTGGTCTTTAGTGGAGTGCCTGGTAGTTAACGGATGATGGATCCCATGACTAAAGAGCTTAGTAAGTTATTCACGTCCGTTGGAGCTTCGAGCTATAGGTCCATAAGGTCCCCTTGGTAACTCAATGGATTCAAGTGATGATCAGTTCTTGGTGTTGATTTGAAATGTTAAAATTGACATGAGGTAATTCGATTATATATGATATGATAGGTATGGTGTATCAGATACATCAAGTGGAGAATTAATGTAAATGAGATTTATATTAAGTGTCATGCAATAAAAAAAGAGTTATGGTTTGTATGTTTCATGAGATGAAATATTAAAACTCTAGGTTATAAATATAGTATGGTATGTTAGTTATCATTTATATTTATAATAATATTAATTATTGGATAATTATCTTTTTTTTTTCTCTAATAACCAATTGAGTGAGAGGTTATTGGTGGTTTCATGATAACCGTGAGATAAAAGGAAAAATGTTTTCCTTTCCAATCTCGGAAAGTTCTCACGAAAAGGTTGTCAAGTAAATCAGATTTACTAAATGACAACTTAGAGAGACTAGACGATCGTGGAGAGTTTCTATATGATAGACTCTCAGCTGGCCGATAAGCTAAATAATCGCATAGCTTTAGCTAGACGGTCACATAGCTTTTGTTAAACGATTGAGCATCGTTCTATACGATAGGATTTGACATCTCTCACTTGCTCAATCGTTTACACGATTGTTCTCCTTCGGTCTCTGCCTCTAACCAAGTCCACATAGAGTCCACACTCTGGATTTTCACACCGAGAATACCAAGGTAACATTTTTGGTGGTGTCATACTTAACTCGTCGAGGTTCTGTGGAGGCCGTTCGTGGTGTTCGGGGTGTTCATGACTTGGATATCGCGGTGTTCGTGTTCGAGGGATCTTGAAGATGAGTCTTCAAAGGTATGTTAATTCCTTCCCTTGATCGTGTAGTAAAGTATGCTGTAATTTCTATTTTTCACATAGCCTATTGTTTCCTTTTGTACTATAATTGTTAATGTTCTTATACGATTGAAATTTGGAACAATCCTTCCATTACTCATGGAAATCCTCGTGTTCGATTTCTTAGTCCATACCTCTGCTGCTGATGCTGCATGCCAAAATGCTCTTGATTTTGTTGATGGCCTCCCCAAGAGAAGTTAGGATGGTATCATCATCTTGGGTTCTATGTGTTAGAGAAGGAGTTGTTCTTCATAAAACAGACAGATTGTGGATTTTGAGGACAGACATCAGAGGAATTTGGCTCGCTGCAACCCACATAGCTAATCATGGGTTGTCCTAAGTTCAAGAGACGTTTGATTCGAGCAAGTAGTCCTAAGTTAAAAACTATGTTTAATAGCAAGCAAGTATATAGCTTTCTTTAATGCATCCTTGTTGTTAAAAATAGAACCTTCCTTCATGGTGATGTCTACAGCACACGGATCTAAATCTACTAGGTCAATGTTATGAGTCGTATTATTGGAGGTTTTGGACAAGGAATCTATTCATTGTTGTTGGACCCAGTATATAATGTAATTACAGGATTTGGTTGACAAGATGGAGCATGGTCAACTACAACACACACATCATCATAGGAGGAATCTAAAACAAAAGATAATAACCATAACACATCTTTGTTTTCTACTATTCTAATCATATTAGGATTTCTACAGCCATCCCATACATTGTTACTCGAGAAATAATATATTCAGAAGTTGGAAAAACCTTAGATTGGATTAGATCGACAAGATGTTTAAAAGAGGTATTTGAAGCAATAGAAACTTCAATAAATCAGAAGTCATGATAGTAGTTATTTTCATCCCACTTACCATTGAACAAAACTCTTAATCGTTTAATAGCTATAAGAAGAAAACGTCCAAAGGATGAAGAAAAGTAGGGCTATGTGTTGTATTCTAATATTTTATGTTTGAAACAAAAAAATAATAAATATAATGTTCAAAAGTATTTTAAAACTGTAAATCTTGAATAAGATTAATAAAATGTATAATACAAAAAAGTTCAGTTAGGATAATTAATATAATATAATAATTTAAATTTCAAACCAAGATTTGAAAATTAGTTGTTGTAGAAGATTTGAAAATTTAAAATAACTATTAAATTTGATACATAAATTCATAACCACTGTTAAATCACGAGATTTAAGGAAAATTATCCGTGAAATAATCAAGTTACTTGGCGTTGAAAAATCTGCTGGAATATATATTTGAGGAATTAATTACAGTCTCATTTGTACGATGTCAAATTAATTACATTGCAATTAAAAGAGACGACAAGGAATTTTAGGATTTCTAAAAGATTGACTCACATGATCTCCATGCATTTTGCTATAATTAAAAAATGTTCCATCTTTTGCTATTTTTTCAAATGATAGTGTAATTAAAACTATTTACGTGATTATTCCTATTTAGTATATATCATACGTTTGCTTTGTAGCTATCATTGGATACTTGTTGTATTAGATATATATAGAGATGTTGCATATTCATTAGATTCAATGTCAAATGTTACTCGTGATGAGGCTAAAATCTTGTCAACATGTAAGTTATTTAACTTTTTGTTATATATATCATTCCATTTGTATATACATAATATATATATAAAATAGATTCATAAAATGTATATCTATTTGATTTTTAAAACAGGGCTATAATAATATATAGATCCAAATCAAAATTGATGGCGAAAAGATAAATTATTTGGAATCCCCCTATTAAAGTAAGTCATTTTTCTATCACATTAAGATATCTCATAAATTTACGTTTATAATTATTTAAATTCTTATTATTTATTCATATAAATCACTCATCAACTTGGATTGGTAGAATGTGGATATTATATCATGAAATTTATGAGAGATATTATGATGGATCAACATATTTATGAGAGATATTATGGTGGATCAATATACTCATTCTTTTAAAGACTTGGTATGTTGTGAATTATGAGTGAACTATATAAATGAGTTATCTTATCATGCACATATGAGTCTGCATAATCTTTGTTTGTTCGTTTGTTTTTGTTTTCTTACCATTTATGGAAAAAAAGGCATATGCTCAGGTTGAGATCAATGAAGTTTGTGATGAATGGGGGAAATTTCTACAACAATACATTATTTTACAAACTGATATATAGTAGTTTTAATTATTTCACTTGTCGCAATTTAGTATTTAAATGCTAGTGTTTGTATACATGACCTTAGTGTGTGTAAAATTTGTTTAGGTGGCATATTGATGTTGCATTCGTTTATATCAAACAAAATGTTTATATTAATTAAATTCTGAAATAATAAATAATCCACAGATTGACCATGGTCCATTAGTGCATTATGGTGGATCACATATATCGTCTATCACTATATACCACAACTAATGTTAATCGTTTTCTATTCAAATAGACTATAGCTTATATAAACTATAACCTATTGGAACAATATATAACGACTTATTTTTTGTCATGGTTTATGTAAAATACAACGAAGAATGCAAGCCATGGTCTATAAGAAAATAAACCATGATTGACATGACCGTGGTCTATATATTTATAGACTACGACTAACGTTACCTGTCGTCTATGACAATATAAACTACGATTGGCGTTAGTCATTGTCTATGATAATATAGACCACGGTTGACGTTAGTCCATGGCTGATATTAGCCGTGGTCTATAAATATAGGCCACGAATGACGTTAGTTGTGGTCTATAAATATAAACAACGACCAACGTTAGTCGTGGTCTATAAATATAGACCACAATTATCGTTAATCATAGTCTATAATATAGACTATACTAGAATAGATCATGGTTGCAACTGTAGTCTATTCGAATTAACCACGACTAAATGACCATGGTCTATATCAAATTTGTAGTAGTAATATTCATGTGACTAGCCATGTCTGGAGCTTCCATTTTTTTAGGAATTTTCTTTTTTATTTATGTTTTCTTTTATGGCTTTAGTTTTCTTTGTGTTTGAACTTAGTAATATGAATGTACTAATCATCTTTAGATGAGGATTGAGGATTGAAAAAGCTATAAGATGAATCGTCACCTAGAACATGAATGTTAAATGGAAAGCATAGACAAGCACTGAAACAACAAAATACTATCAATAAGAAAACCAAATAAAGACACACAGAAGTTGGTAACCTAGTTCGATGAATTTTACCTCGTCTCGGAGACAGTGTGCCCAGGAAAGTAATCTACTAATATTAAAGAGTTAAACAATTACAACGTAATGACTACTATAGTGATTCATGTAGAGCCCAACTCACAAATCACCTAGGTTCCCCTAGATGTGAGACTCCCTCTCAAAAGAACACATGCTCCCTCTAAGTAAGCTAATAATATTAGTGTCAAACACTTTGGCTTCCGATAGTGTGTGAGACTCCTCTCCTTTTGATTATCTTCCGTTGGCTTAGTGAACTCCCTTCACTGACGAATCTTTGGTTCTCCCTACGATAGAGAACTCCTCGTCAAGAATGAAGTCTTAGGCTCCCTCTAAGATGGAGAATTCCTTCTCAACAATAATGCCTTAAGCTCCCCTCTAAGGCAGAAATTATTTTTAAGGTATTGCAATTTTCAATCAAAACAATCGCACAACAGAATACGATCTCTAACAAGGATATTTATATTAAATCTAAAATCAAAGTTATTAAGGGTAGTTTGCTCTTCTTAAATCTATGGGAGTGTTTTTATTGTTTATCGCATGGGTTATGTCTAGCCATCTAATTCATAGAATGTTTTTTTTTTCCATAAAAAATGAGAGAAGATTAAATCAATTGCTCAAATCTATATTAGCTCCTTACGGATAACACTACAAAAATGTAAATATAAAGATGCTGAGAATATGCAAGAGGCCGAAACGCTATGCTTCTTTTATATTATTTGGGGAAGATGAACCCTTCATATATATAAAGTGGGTTTGGGGAGAAAAACTCTTGCAAACATAGACATATCCATACTGAATGATTCCTCAAATAACAAATTGGTAAAGATTAGGAATGTTAAAAAATTCGATGACCTGAAAAAATTGATTAACTCAATCCAAGCTGTGTGATTTGAGTTGGGTTATCAATTCATTTGGATTGAGTTGGATTCAAATAAATATTTTTGTTTTTACCTTGATACAATTATATATACATATATTTATTTTAGTTTTATTAATTCAAATATTTTTTTGGATAATTTGTTCTACAACAACTTCTAAATAGTTTTTTTTTTTTTTTTTCATTTTGGTAAAAAATTTCATTATACAAATTGAAATTGAGTTGCTAATCTTAATTTAATATATAAAAAATAATTAATAAAATTTTTATGTATTAATATTTTACTTTTTTTTTGTTTAGAAAAATTAAAATAAATTATCTGAATAACTCAAACCAATCTAACCGAAATGTTTTAATGGATTTGATTCATTTTTAAATAAAAGTTATTTGGATGAAAAAAATTGAAAACCTAAATAATTGAATTAGGTCTAAAAAAATTTTTCAACTCAACCCACGAACATCATCGGTAGTAAAAATTCTAAAAGAGGAATCAAAGAAAACAGAAAGCTCAGCCAAATATTGAGGCCATTATAAAATGGCCTTCGGCTTTTACAAGAGAAATAATACAAAATTTAATGGGCTGACTAAACAATAACAAAATGCACTTTTACAATAACTTAAAATGGGTGGTAGTTTAATAAAAATTAGGCTATTGAATTAGAAGACTTGGTAGGATTCCATGTACTTTGTTGTATGAGTTGTGAGGAACAAAATGAGTTTTGCTAAAAATGTTTACTTTTAAAAAGTTTTAACAGCTACTAAAATTGATACCACTAAATTGGCTTTATTTCTATTTTGTATGCCTATATTGACCTTTTGTTGGGGTGGTTTAAAAATTTTAATGTATCAAAACAATAGGCCAAAATTAGTACTTCTGGGGGAAATTATAAATAATTCGGTTTGTAATTTTCTATAATATATTTATAGGAGATCTTTGAAATATTGTTATTCTAACTGTAAGGAAGATTTAGAATAACAATAGCAATATGTCAAAGATTTGTTACTCACTAATTTGGGTTCATATTATATCTTTTACCAAATAGGTATAAAAAAATATATTTGGAAAGGGATGGAGAGTATTGTAATTTAAAAGATATATGAAAAATGGAGAAAATTAAAGAACGAAGATAAATAAATAAAATAGATATGATTCAACTAACATAAAATCTAGACTCTCGAGTAAGAAGTCAAAAGAATCGAATTCTCTCTCCAAAATAACATTAAATAAAAAGAAAGGCAAACGAATAAATGAAGTAAATACATTATATTGTAATGGGCCAAGCCCATTTTGTAACGAAAAGAACTTGACAGTCAGAAGAAATGGGGCCCATCAGCTTTTGGATGGGATATACACTACAATTTCTCATATAAATAAAAATTAAGATAAAATCATTTGGTCGAAGTTAAAAAGTGTGAAGTTGTAAAATTTACTCCTTATTTGACTCAAAAAATTTATGTATCTCATTATTAAAAAAAACATCAATTTTATATCTTAATAATTATTTACACGCTAGTTCTAAAAGTTTACAACTTCTTAGATTTCATAATTTTATTAAATTGGTTCTACCACTCGTCTCAAATATTTTTATGATAATTGAGATGTTGAATTTAGTAGAACTTTAGTCATTCACTGTAGTGGGTTAGGCAGCAGAGAATTGGATTTATTTTTCGATTATATCAAAGGAGATGATGTGAACAAGTGTTATAAATTATAATACTACTACATTGTTGCTTTTCAAAAAAAACAAAAAAAAGAAAAGACGTGACATTATATTACACTCTTACTTTGTCTGTTTATGTTATGTAATGGGTGTGAGATGGATTGCAACTCATTTTGAGCAAAGTTCAGAAACTGGATTAACTTCAAAGTCCCCAATTTCTTTACTTTATTAACTTAATTTTGTTTTTATTGAGTGTCGTGGGTTGATTTTAAGTCAATATTGAACAAGAATGATAGCAACTTGTTAAGTCTTCTAATAAAAACACCAGGGATTGTATGATTTCTTTTTCCTCGATTCATAGGGGTGGAAGTTGATATCTATATATATACATGAAAATATCCCTTGATATATCGAAATTCAAAAAGTTCGACATCGATATTAATATCTATGAATATCTCCAACACGTTTTATAATTATTCGTCAAACATTAAAAAATGTCATCTATTTAGTTCAATATGAATAAGAATATTAATAAGAATATTTATAAAATAGTTTGGAAGTCAAAAAAATGTATTTATTCAAATTCTCATTTTTATGAAGGAAAATACTTAGGTGCACTCTAAGATACATGCGACTATGGTGTAGTTCTTATTGCACCTAATTAAAAATTGATACCCGTCAATTTTTTTTAAAAAAAAAAATTAAAAATATATTTTATTGTACGTATAGAAGGAAGAAGTAAGGACTTAAGTATTTCTCTATTATGAAATGCTCCTAAAATTGTATGTAAATTTTAAAGAATTTTTTCTTTTTGTGGGGTGGGGGGACATGTATGATAAAGTTTTCTTAATAAATGTTAAAAGAAAATTGTGTTTGATAATTTCTTGGTTCGCTTTATTTTTTGAAAAAAATGAATTACTATTTTTAAATTTTGAATGTTGTTTCGATTAAAACCTTTAAACTAATAGTTATATATTAAAATTGTATCAGGATATATTTGTACTTTACTTTGTTGGCTTACAGGATGTATCTTTCCTTCTATTCTCTCGTCCTATACTTATATATCATTTTATGTTGATCAATAAATATTCAAGCCAATTTTTTTTATTCTCACTAGCCTAATTTTCACTCACCTAACCATTCACACCTATTTTATGTGTTCTTCAATGGCGGACGATGATCTTTTGAACTCTACCTCTTCTTCTTTTACTTCATCTTCTTTCCAATCCGCCTTTAGTAACTTCATAAATTTGTTTTACCTAGAGTGTGTAAAGGCATATTTGTACTTTACTTTGTCACTTATAGGTTGTATCTTTCTTTGTATTTCTGATAGCACTTAAAATGTGCTATCTCACTCCACTTAATTCAAGGTCGTTATTGTGTTTAATGTGGTTATTTAGTGTTTTTACAGGTTTTGGGTACCTAGGAGGTAGAATCGAACGTTACAGGACGTTCAGGGTTAGTTTGGAGCAATTAGGAACTAAATTGAGCAACCGGACTTCAAAGGAACTGAAATGATGAAAATACCCTTGGGAAGAGCATTTGCTACGCTCAACCAAGCATAGCATTACGCTAGAAGGCAGTAGCTTCCATTACACGCACGGTCGTTACGCTGCCTTAAGCATAATTATGCTTCGGATGTTGACGAAGGCACTCGATGCACGTGCACACGAAAGCGTAACGCCTCAGCATGCCTCAGCATCGTTACGTTGAAGGCTTACGCTGCGATTTTTAACGTTTGGCTCAGCGTAGTTATGCTATCACAATTGTTGTATGGGATTTCTTCATGTTAGGGCAGAAAAATAAACTCTCATTCGTCCCTTAGCCGAATTTCTTCCACTTTTCACTCTCCCACTTGTATGTTTCTTCATTTCTCCTCATGTAATTGATAGAGATGAAAAGCCGGATCTTGTCTTCTCCATCTCCATGGATAGAGGTTTTTGGGATGAACTTATTGTAATTTATGGAAGTTTTATTTGAGTGTAATTTTTATATCTTGGCTATGGGTTTCTTTTCTAATTGAATTGTTAGCAATTATATTTTCTCTTAATTGTCTGACAAACTACTTGGATTTTATAATTGAATGCTTGAGATTGACTTATAATATGTGAGATGTAATTATAAGTTAATTTCTAAAGAGCAAAAGATTAGATAGGCTTGTAATTGGTTGTCTATAACTAAGAGCATTGTTCTTATTGACCTAGGGGAAACTATATTGAATGTTTATTTAGACGGTGGAAATTAAAAATTCATCCTAGCTAAGCCCTAGAGTGCAATACGGTTGGTTAAATGTGTTTAGTATGGATTCCTCTAGCATGTTTAGCTAATTAGGTAATTAGGACCGTCGGTTGGATTTCTAACTAATTGGGCTAGACATAATCAAAAGCCATAAAATTATATTTGAACAATTCGATGAACAATGTTAGATTGAGTCATTCCAATCTTCATCCTCTAAGCTAGAATGTCTCTATTAGTTGCATTTCTTTGTTTTTTACATTTTACTTTCTATGCATTTTCAATTATCCAATCCACACCAAACGACGCAACAGCCCCCCCACCTAACACTTCAACTAAAAATGCGCTTCAATGAACTAATCTTTAGTACTTCCTTGTGGTTTTGACCCCAGATTTTTTACTTGTACTACTAGTTAGTATAAGTAGTTAGTTTGGTGAGATTATAAATTTATTTGATTTGTGGTCTTTTGGGAGCAATACCAAAAGGTTGTGATCAAATTGGCGTCATTTCCAAAGAAGCCAATTAGTTCTTCTTAGTAAAATTTTAGTTAAAGTTTCTTTTGCTTTGGTTTGTTTTGTTTTTGTATCAGTGGAGCATGATAGGATTTCCAAATCAATCTTGGACGTCCAAAAGTAGAGTTGCAGATCTTGATGACGAGGTAAGGGGCTTAATCGCCAAATTACTGAGTTAGCCACCTTAGTTAGCCACGTGACGAGAAGGAATTCGCAGCAAGCAAACGTGTGCAAGAGTTGCCTACTCGAAGGGCACCCTATGCAAGCATGCCCGAGGTTGTAGTGGAGCCTAACATCACGAGGAATCACCAAGGAGAGGTATTATGGTCATTTGAACTAGGAGTCTCATCGTCCTAGATGGGAGGAGTACATTGACCATGGATACTTAGGATGGCAGTAGAGCTTGGATAGCCAAGATTTCACAGCACCCCACTAGTTGATGTTGGCTTTTTGGCTCTTAGTCTCAAATTGATTAATTTTAATTATTGATTAATTAATTAATATTTTGATGATAGCAAATCTGCTTTTATTTATTAACAATGTTAGTGTTTTTAAGTATTCATTGTGTAGAGCTTGGAACAACGGTTCCAATGCAATTTGAATCATTCAAATTGGAGTTCAAACGAAGAAGATATGACTGAAAAAGACTTAACGGAAAAATCCATAGCTGATGATGTGGCAAAATTTTTCTCATTAAGGTGGACCAATTGAAAGGTGCCACTTGGATTGGTTTAAAAAAGAAAATGATTTTAAAAGGAAAATGAATTTAATGTTATTTTATGTTTATGTCTAACGGTTAGTTTTGGATAATGCTTTTTTGTTGAGTATAAAAGAAATTGTTTTAAAAGATATATATTATTATATTATTTTTTATTTGTGTTTAATGACTAATTGAGTTTAAAATCTCCACCATTGATTTTTCTGCTCCAAGATCCAGTGGTCCAAATTAAATGTGGTTTTCAACAATTTTTCCTATTTATTTAAACTCATCTTCTTCTCCAAATCATGACAACAAGTTTACACTATTTTTTTCAATCCTCCATAACTCAAAGCCACCATTATTATTCTCTCTCTAAGCTCCAATTTCTTCTTTTCGTCTTCTTCTTGAGAGAGTTATTTTATTTCGTGATGATTGATTAGTTGTGAGCTAAAATTTGTAAATTCACTCTTGTAGAGAGTTTGTCAAGTTTGCTATTTATTTTTCCAAACTACTGTAAGGGTTGTTCTTAATCCCAGAAAAAGAGTCGTTGTAACGGTTTGATCCTCAACCGTGAAAAAGATCGGGTTCGTTCTTGCTACTGAAAAAAAGAACATTTTAGTGGTTCAACTCTAAGTCGTGGAAAGAATCAAGTTCGTAATGACATACCCAAGTGGAGCTCAGAAGTGGATGTATGCTAGGTGTACCTAACCACTATAAAATTCCTTGTGTCAATTTCTATATCCTTTTCCTATTTAATTTTGTAATTAATTTATTAATATATTTCATTGCATAAAATTAATTGCTATAGATTTGAGAGAATTCTGTTGTAATGCATTGTTTTTGTTCTGTACAAATGTATTCTATACAAAGGAGTTTGTATAAGACTAGACCACGTAATGACTAGTCTCATTATATAACACCGTTCATAGTAGAGACTTACATTTCATCACGATCACCATAGGTGACATGACCTGAATCTTGAGTGAGTTATGAACTCATGCCTATGAAGGCGGTCCTTTGATTTTTATGGGTGAGAGTTTCCAGATCGCCAATTCAATAAGCCTACCATTTTGGAGATTCGTCTGATTGGGGAGTTGGGAATACAACTACATAAAATGAAATTCACTCTTTCCCCAATGTCGAGGTAAATAGATAAATTACTCCCTTAAAAGCTGATTCTAGGGCTTAAATAATGTGGCGCCACGCCATATCTTGGCTCAAAAGGGGTTTGGTCATAGTGGGACTATGACTTGTTGTTCATTAGAGGGTTCAGTGGTAATTAAGGAGTTAGATGTAACTACAGGGTAAAATGATAATTTTGGCCTCGAGCAATTCGTGAAGGGTCATCGCACTGTTGGCTGGTTATATCCAATAAACACATAAATATATTTGTAGTGCAATAGTTTGGTTTTAATTTGTTGAATTTATTTTATAATTGTTATAATTAAATGAAATTAGAAATTAGAATCAATAATTCAGAATTGCATGCAAACCTTAGGTTAAAATCATTTTTTAAAATAGTTTTAAAACATGATTCACATAGAACTAAGATCACATTTCTAATGAGATTATAAATAAGTTTAATCTTTTAATCAGTTTAATAGGATTAAATTGGTTTTAATTAAAGGTTAAATTTGTAGTAAATGTATCTATAGGGACCTTTTGTCTAAGGCTAGTCTTGTCTAGGTTGGGATATTTAAATTGACGAAAACGGAACACTCCTACCTGGGAACTTACCTGGAAAGATGAATTAGATAGATTTGCTACAAACATGTAATTGTTAATTAAGTTTGTTAAAGTGTTTAATAAACCTTAATCAAAGTTGTTTAACTATCTAAAGTAAGTATTACTTTTGGGCAAATTTAAACAATCACTTAGTAAAAATAATTAATTATATTTTTTTTAAGTTAAAGAACCTTAGATAAAACATTTAGTGGGAGAAAAATGGGGTATATAATACTTCATTTTTCCTTTCTCACGTCACTCTCTATACATTCACACTGTGAGATCTATACTCGGCCTTGAGGCACCTTTGCTTGTGTCCCCCTATGCGTGTTTGTATAGGTCAATACCAAGGTGAATGGAGAGAGTGTTTATAGTAAGTGAGAGTGAGACGTATGTCAATACATCCCTCGGTCTTTCTCATTAGTTTGTAGTAAATTTTTATGCTTGGTCTCGAGGCACCTTTGATTGTGTTCCCCTACAGATAAAATTTGCATGACTTTTTACTCAAACTCCAAAAATGGATACGATTGCTTTAGTTTTTTTCCTAATCGTTTTTCCCCTATGGTTGGCTCATTGGGGCGGAACTTTAGAATCTAAAATGAAGGGTTACACTTACAAGAAAATGTTAAGCAAATTAACAGTTTGGACCGAACAATGTGACTAATATTATAGTAATAAGAAGTTGTTTTGTATATTGGTTGAGATGGTCTCATTTCAGTGAAGGGGTACCTGATCACCCTACGGTGGCTTTTACCCTCCCTCACTGAGACACCATTGCAAAATAGATGTCACATAGGGTGCATTAAATTATTTTGCTAAATTTGATTGGTTTTTCCAAATGGATAATGCTTGAATAATAATTTAAATAAATTGTATGTTTAAGCAATATTTTCATTATGATTTCCACAACGCTAAATTTACTCATCGCCGACAAATTTACTGGCGAAAATTACACAACATAGAAAAACACAATAAACATAATATTAATCATCGATGACCTAAGATTTGTACTTATGGAGAATTGTCCTCATGTTCCTACTCAAAATGCTCCTCGAAACGTTTGGGAGGCATATGAGCGTTGGATACGGGCAAATGAGAAGACGCAAGCGTATATCTTGGCAAGCCTTTCTGAAGTCTTGGCCAAGAAGCATGAGCCAATGATCACTTCCTGTTAGATCGTGGATTCCCTACGAGGAATGTTCGGACAACCGTATGCACAACTCAGGCATGACGCTCTGAAAAATATCTTCAATGCCCGTATGCAAGAAGGGGCATCTGTTAGGGGTTGCTTAGCACACATGTTTGAGGCAAATCCTAAGAAATTGAAACCTCGTTCAAAATTGTATCTATCTATAGGTTACCCTAAAGGAATGAGAGGTGGTTACTTACGATCCTAAGGATAATAAGGTGTTTATGTCGACAAACACTATCTTTTTATAAGAGAACCACATAAGGGAACATAAACCCCATAGTAAGATTGTGTTAAGTGAACTTTTCAACGAAACTACTGAACCTTCTATTGGGTTTTATGTATTAAAACTCGTAGTTTGTAAACTAGAGACATATTTTATTTTCAATAAATGTGTTATTGATGTTTATTCAATAAAATTGTTGTTGAATATATAAATTTCACTTGTTAAGATTAAATCCAATAAACTTAAAAATTCATGGCTATTATATGAATACAAGAACTTTATGTGGAAACATAAGAATGGAACAAGTTTAGTAAATAGCCAAAATGGTCTATAGTATATGAATAAGGTTAGGTATCTTATTCTGGTAATACTATTGGATGCGACCCACTTTGTAGTTATTACAATCATTGTAAAGTGCTACAAACAAAGTGATCCTAATTCGTTCATGTGATGACATGAGGAGTAGGGGCATTCTGTGCAATGAGTTTGTATAAGATCAGACCAAGAAATAAGTCATTCTTACTTTATAATGTTGTTTACTGTTTAAGATTGATCATTTCAAAGTGATGACTTAGGTAACTTAACATTAATCCTGAGTTAACTATGAACTCCTGTTTATTCGAGATTATCCTTAGATTCGCATGGGTGAGGGTTGGCTCAATAGTGGTCACTCAATAAGTCTCCCATTTCAGGGATAAGACCGGATAGATAGCTGGAGAAATAGAGTGCAAGTTGGAATTCACTCCTACCCGCTTTTAGGGATAGTAGAGAGGTTGTTCCCTTAAGTGTTGACTCTGGGTTATGAATAAGGGTTCCCATTCTCTCATTAGCACGAGAGACTTAGTTTAGTGATTGGATCACAAACAAATTATTCATTAGAGGACCAATGGGACTTAAGGAACAAGATGTAATCTCGAGGGTAAAACAGTTTTTGACCCAACCGTTATTAGGAACAACCTGTGAAGGTTTGACTTACTGATGATGGTTATATTGAGTGAACATAATATATCTACAGTGAGAGGAGTAAAGTACTGGGCTTTAGTGGAGTGATTCGGTAGTTAACAAATGAGGGTTAATTCAGTTTAAAGAGTTTAGCCATTTAATCTCGAATCGTTAGAGCCCATGATCTGTAGGTCCATTTAATCTTGAATCGTTAGAGCCCATGATCTGTAGGTCCATTAGGTTCCCCTACTAGCTCACAAACGAAATAAACCTTAGAATAACGTGATGAGTTAATTTGAAGCGTTCAAATTCGAATTAAGGAAACTAGTAATTATATACGATATAATTACACGTTTAATTATAGAATTAAACGAAATTGGAGAATCGATTAATATTTAAATATAATTTAAATATTAAATTCATGAATAGGGATCCATTGTAGTGGAATTGGTGTTTAATTAATTTAATATGTGATATTAAATTAATAGAATTAATTAAATTATTTAATTNGTTTAATTAATTTAATATGTGATATTAAATTAATAGAATTAATTAAATTATTTAATTAATTATTAATTTTATTTGAAAAATTAATTAAATGAATTAATTTTTGTAAAATTAATGATTTTTCAGTTTAATTAAAAGACTCAAAACTAAAAATAGGTTTTGTTTTTTAAATTATTTAAAAAATTGAAAAAGAATTTTGAAATTGGAAAAACCCACAAAAGTGGGATTTTCCCAATTTGGGTTGAAGCTCCTTATTCACTCTTCCAGTCATAATTTCATCTCAATCTTCTAATTGGAGGTGTTATTTGTTTATGCATTCTGATTGCATGGTATTCCTACATAAAAGACACAAAAATTTTAACTGAATGGGGAATGAAAACTGTTGAATTTACCTAAGATTGGAGGTTGAAGAAAGATTCTTCAGTTGGGTGAAAAACTAGTGTGTATCTTCTCAAATTCTTCCCTAAATTCAGCTTGTTTTGAGTCCCACAACTCAATCTAAGGTTTCTAGAGGATAGTAGGGAAGATCTTCTGGTGGTTCACGACCAGTCGAGAAGTAGATTGCAGTTGGATTCGTGGATTGAAGAGAGTCTTCAAAGGTATTGTTGAAACCCTCTTTTATTTTGAAAAACATGCTTAATTTGAAGCTGAATTTGATGAATTAGAGTGCTTAATGATTCTATTTTCTTCCGCTATATGCTTGTTGAAACTAACACCTTCAATAAGAATTGTTGAAGACCTAATACCTCAACAAGAGTTGTTGAAGTTGGATCATCTAGTATGTCACATCCACTTTAAGTGTTGAAGGAGCCTCAACGTAGTGGGAAGATTGCAAACCCACATGTTCATCATATAGGTTTAATAGAAACCCTAGCTATCGTGGCTGATGGAGATGTTGAGAATCCATTGTCTTACAAGAAGACAATGGAGGATGTTGACAAAGATCAGTTGATCAAATCTATAGATCTCAAAAGGGAGTCTATGCACTTCAATTTTGTTTAGGATCTTGTAGATCAACCTGATGGGGTTAAACCTGTAGGTTGCAAATGGATCTACAAGAGAAAATGGGATGCTGATGGGAAGGTGGAAACCTTTAAGGCTAGGCTTGTGGAAAAGGTTTATACCTAGGTTGAAGGAATCGACTATGAGGAGACTTTCTCATCTGTTGCCATGTTAAAGTATATCCGAATACTCCTGTCCATTGCCTCATATTATGACTATGAGATTTGACAAATGGACATCAAGACTATTTTTCTAAATGGAAAACTTTAGGGGACCATTTATATGGAGTAGCCTGAGGGATTCATAACCCAAGGTCAAGAGCAAAAGGTTTTCAAGCTTAATTGGTTCATTTATGGATTGAAACAAGCTTCTTGATCTTGGAATATCAGATTTGATGCTGAATGTTGATGAGGCTTGTGTATACAAGACACTTATCAGCTTTTCTAGTATTGTATGTAGACGATATCCTACTAATTGGGAATGATGTAGGCATGCTGACTGAAATTAAAAGTTGGCTAGCGACCCAATTTCAAATGAAAGATTTGGGAGAGGCGCAATTTGTTCTGGTCATTTAAATCTTTAGAGATTGAAAGAACAAAATGCTAGCCCTATCTAGGCATCGTACATTGACAAAATGCTCGTCAAGTTTTTTATGCATAACTCCAAGAGAGGCTTGCTCCCTTTCAGGCATGAAGTTGTATTGTCTAAGGAACAATGTCCTAAGATACCACAAGAGGTTGAGGAAATGAGACGAATCCCCTATGCATCAGCTGTTGGTAGTCTGATGTATGCGATGTTATGTACTAGACATGATATTTGCTATGCAATGGGGATAGTCAGTAGATATTAGTCTAATCTAGGATTTGATCACTGGACCTGCATTAAGAACATCCTCAACTATCTACCGAGAACAAGGGACTACATGCTCGTGTATAGTTCTAAGGATCTAATCATTACAGGATACACGGACTCTGATTTTCAGATTGATAAGGATTCTAGGAAATCCACATTAGGATCAATGTTCGCTCTTAATAGAGGTGCAGTAGTCTAGAGGAGCACCAAGCAAGGGTGCATTGCTGACTCCACTATGGAGGTTGAGTACGTAACGACTTGTGAAGTGGCTAAGGAAGCTGTATGGCTCAGGAAATTCCTGACTCATCTGGAAGTGGTTCTAGACATGTCTAAGCCCATCACTTTTTATTGTGATAATAGTGGTATTGTGGCTAATTCTCGAGAGCCTAAGAGTCACAAGCGTGGAAAGCATCATCTCATTTAGGAGATTGTGCATCGAGGGGACGTGATTGTCACACAGATAGCTTCGGAGCCCAAAGTTGCTGATCCATTTACAAAGGCCCTCACAACTAAGGTGATTGAGGGCCAACTGTAGAGTATGGATCTATGGGACATGCCACATTTAGTCTAGAGCAAGTGGGGATTTTGTACTAGGCGCGTATTATGTCCTAGTTTACTGTTTAGTATGACTTTTATATTGTACACTCCACTAGCTTTGGAACAAGTGGGAGATTGTTGAGGTTGATGCCCTCAATCTCATGGGTTCTGTAGTTTGTAATTGTAATGTACAAATATTTTATTTATTTAATAAAATATGAGATATTTTATTTGACATTTAGTAGTATTAACCCAAAAACCAATAATCTAACATCCAAGGTTATTTTCAGTAGCTTAAACATGTATGTAGAGACATACAGGTTCATGTTTAAGTGATAACCTAAATGGTCTGTAGTAGATGGATAAGGTTGGGTACCTTATCCTGATGACACTACGAATACGACCTGCATATTACAATTGTTATAAAGTGCTACAAATGATCTGATCTTAAATGTGGAGATATGTGAGCGAGGGTATTCTATACAAAGGAGTTTGTATAAGACTGGACCACAAAATGACTAGTCTCATTATATAACACCGTTAATAATAGAGACTTTCATTTAACCAGGATGATCATAGGTGACATGATCTAAATCTTGAGTGAATTATGAACTTTTGCCTATGAAGGCAGTCATTTGATTTGTATGGGTGAGAGTGGCCAGATCGCCGACTCAATAAACCTACCATTTTGGGGATTCGTTTAATTGGGGAGTTGGGAACACAAATACGCAAGATGAAATTCACTCATTCTCCAATGTCGGAGTAAGTAGATAATTTTTTCCCTGAAGGGTTAATTACGAGGCTTGAACAATATGGTGCCGCACCCTCTCTTAGCCTGAGAGAAGTTTGGTCATAGTGGGACTATGACGTATTATTCAATAGAGAGGATCAGTGGCATTTAAGGAGTCAGATGTAACTACAGGGGAAAAACGATAAATTTGGTTCAACTGTACTTACGAGAAATATTTAAGGGTCATCGTATTGTTGATTGGTTATATCCAATAGATACAGAAATATATCTGTAGTGCAAAGAGTACAACTGTCAGTCTTTAATGGAGTGACCGAAAGTTAATGGATATAATTAGAATAATATATTAATTTGAGATTAATACATTTATTATATATGAAATAATTAATTTAAATTAATTATATGTGATATAGTTAGAATAATGTATTTGATACATTATAATATAAAGTTTATTTGAGAGGAAATAAATATTGTAATATGATTCAAATATTAATTATATGGATTCATAAATACTATAGATTAAATTTAATATGAATTTGATTCATATAAATTACCATAGGTTTAATGAGAGAATTTCAAACAATAGGTTATGTTTTATTTGATGTAATATAAACTATGGATTATATGTTATATTCGACATAATATATATCTTATAATATATGTTATATGATAAATGAGTTATTATGTAACTCATATTTATTTTAATTTAATTTAAAATTAGTTTTGAAATTTAATTAAAGGAAGGAGTTGAATAACTCCCTACCATGATTTTCTCAAATTTGAGCGTGAGATGGGAAGTGGTTGAGAGGTTTTCTTCTTCCTGACCAAAGACACAGAACACAATTTTTTTTAGTCAGTATTCTTCCTGAGAAAATTCCCTCTCAAATTCTCTCCCTCTCCCAAAAAGATTTCAGAGCCCACACACTCCTGATATTCTCACCCTACCCTAAGGAGAATACTGAAGATGATTTTGTGGTGGTGGCCATCTTGGATCAATTGTTCGTGATCATTTTGATTGGATAGGAGACTTTTTATGAAGAACTGTTCTTCAAGGGTAAGTCACCGTTCTAATCCTTCTCCCTTCATTTTCTATGCATGCTATAAAATAATTTATGTTGTGGTGCATAATTTTGGTTATGTAAAATTTGCTATTATGTGAAAATATTTTTAGGACCAATCCCCGCTTCTGCAGTGGATCTTAAGGTTCCTTCATCACAAACACTTCGTGTTGTATTATGGGTTGGGACTGGATGACATTCCTCAATCAAGACAAAGTTGAGGTCGTTAACCATGAACGTAATTTTAGTCGTTTCTTTTCAAGTTGTGTAATTTATTTCGGTCAATCTTTCCGCTTTAAGAAGGTTCATTGTAGCGCTAGTCATTTTTGCTTATACAAAACAAATCAATTATTTTAGACACTTATGCAAAAAATCATTTTCATCCAATCAGTTTAGTAAAAGAAATAATGAATCATTTTTATTTTGCAATGATGCTTCAGTTATTTAGGACAAAAGCCACCAAAGTATGGCCAGTCATCCTTTCACTAAATTGAGACACTTCTCAACTAATCATTACACCATAATAACTCTTATTCCTATAACGATTAGTCATCATTAATTTGGTCAAGAAATCATTAACTTGCTTAACAATTTCTTGTAAGTGTTATCCTTCATTTTAGACCCTAGAGTTCCATTTCAATGAGTCAATCGAAGAGAAAAAACCGTTTGGGATAAAAACTACCCAATGCACAAACCATCCAAAGGGGATGCTCCTAGGGTGCCTTGAGGCCATGCAAGAAGGTCTTATGTTACAAACCAATGAAGGAGACCGTGGGACATGTTGACACACATCTCTCTCCCACTTACTATAAACACTCTCTCCATCCACTTTGATATTGATCGATATAAACACCATTCGAAGGGGACTGTCCTAGGATGCCTCGAGGCCAAACATGAGTCTCACGATGTGAACATTTAAGAAGAACGTAAGTGGAAAAATTGACATCTTATATATCTTTTTCCTCCCACTGAGCATTTTAAAAACTAGGATTCCTTATTTAGGTAAATTTGGCTAATTAATTTATCTAAGTGATTGTTAACTTTGCCCGAAGTAATTCTTACATTGGATGGTTTAACAATAATAATTCTTGTTTATTCAACACTTTAATAAACCTTAATGATTTATTGCATGCTTATAAATATTGGCCTAATTCACTTTCCATGTTAGTTCCCAAGTAGGGGTGTTCAGTTTTCGCCAGCTTAAATACCCTAGCCTAGACAGAATGCTCCCTAGACAAAGGTCCCTTATAGACAATTATTTTATAAATTTAATCTTTTATGGAATTCATTTTAATCCAATTAAAACGAGTTAAAAAGATTAACCTATTTATAATCTCATTAGAAACACTTTTAACATAAGTTTAAGCGAATTAATTTTAAACCATCTAAAATTAATTTGGACCTATGTTTGCATGCAACTTTTGATTATAGATTTTAATCTAATTCATTATACTTATGACCACTATAAAATAATAAAAAAACAAAATCTATAATTTGCATCTAGTGACATTGATCAAATATAATAATTATATTTATCTAAGTAATGTCATGCTCAATGCAAAGTTTATTTTTATCTAATAAAAATACCACTTATAATTATCATTCATGAAAATAAACATACACATTCATCATTCCACTATACATTATAACATTTATAACATTGTATGATGCATGAACATGCTTAATGCCAATAAAATAACACTTATATTCTGCTAATGACAGTTCATTAGACATGATGCATTTATAATATAATTTTTATATTTTAAAAAGAATACATGAGCATGCTTAATTAATCATGCAATCAAATAATATAACACTTATATTAAAAATGATACATGAAACATGTTTATCCTAAGGTGAGATTTTGAATCTATGTGACATACATTATGCAATATAAATTCATCCATTAATTTATACATACATCAAATGCATAATAAATTAACCAGAAAATATTGGACCAAATTTTGGCACCCTAAAATTAATTAAATTTATATAACTAATTTTTATTAATTTAATTAATTAAAAAATAAATGAAACTACAAAAATAAAGGAAATCTGCAGCAAAAATCAAAGATGGGACTCGAACTCACGACCGCTGGACTCCTTGCACGTGCCTGTAAAGCTTGGAGAGTCACGATGCTACAGATTTCATCCACCTCGTCTCACCTTGTAGCGTCACGACGCTGCAATCCAGAAACCTCCTATTTGCAGCGTTTTTCTTTGAACTTGGACTGAAAACCTTCGTTTTTCATCAATCTCTTCAACTCTTGCTCCTCGATCGACACAGACTTACATACTCAATAGCAAAATTCAAATGCCCAAAAAACAACAGACCCTTACATAATTGCTAAAAATTTGTAAACATCCAAAATTTCAAACATCAAATTCAAAATGCAGATTAAAACCCACCTTTCGAAATTGATTTTTGTTTAAAAAGTACAAAAAACAAAAATGCAAGCATTGGCTCTGAGACCAATTGAAGGGAATCGAATTTTTATGAAAGCATGGGTTCGCCTTGCATTTTAAAATTCGATTTTATAGAAACAAAATACAAAAGTCCAAACATGAAGAATATAGGATAAACATCAAAATCAGCATGTTATAGGAAGAGGAAGAGAAGGAAAAATGGATCTTACCTTTGTTGAATCTCGATCTTCTCAATCTTCTCTCCATTTTCTCACGAACGTCTCTTCAACGATCAAAGGCACAAGATCTCCTCTCCACTTTCTCACGAACGTCTCTTCAACGAACAAAGGCACCATCGTAAGTGTTACCTTGTTATTTTCTTGGATTCCAATGGGTTGAGAAAGTTATGTGTGGAGGCTAGGGTTTTTCATCAAATGAAACCCCTTAGCCCTAAATGGACCATAAAGAAAGTATTTATATGGAGAAGGGTTAATCCTTTCTCTAAGATTTCTTTTTTCCACCTGTAAAGCTAATTAATTAAATAACTTATTTAATTAATAGACTCACTAATTAAATAATAATATATTAAATCATATTTAATATAGAGTTAATCAATTAACATAAATATCACATAGTTATACTAACCTTCAATCTTCATCATTTCTTAATCAATTAAATAACTATACTAAATCATATTTAAGATAGATTTAATTAATTGACATATAAATATCACATATTTATATGCATACATCTTTTTATGAATCCAATTCATATAAATCTAATATTTAAATCTCATTGAAATACAACTCTCTATACTGTAATTCTTATCAATCTAATTAATATTAATTTAATATTCAAATCTTATTCATATATTTCCCTCTTACATAATTTGGATTATAGAACACATCTATAATTAACCACATTACATATTAATCATATTAATATAAAATTCCTTCAAGTGATTTGAACAATTCAAATCATTCCTCATTACTTATCATTGAGCGAGCTAATAAGGGGACCTTATGGACCTACATTTTAGAAGCTTCAACGATACGAAATTAATTAATTAAACTCTTTAATTAAATTAATCAATATTCATTAACTACTGATCACTCCATTAAAGACCGATAGTTGCACTCTTCGCACTACAAATATATTTCTATGTCCACGGATATAACCAATCAACAAAGAGTCGACCCTTCACAAATCGCTCATAGCTACAATTGAGTCAAATTACTGTTTTACCCCTATAGTTACATCTAATTTCTTAAGTACCACTAATTCCTCTAATTAACAAACAGTTTATAGTCCAACTATAATAAGACACCTTTCGAGCCAGTGAGAAGTTTGAGGCCTTATTGTTCAAGACTCATAATCAACTACTAAGGGAGCAATTTATCTAGTTTCTCTAAGGTCGAAAAGGAGTGAATTCCATCTTGTGCAGTTGTGTTCCTAGCTCCCTACTCAGATAAATCCCCAAAATGGTAGGCTTGTTGAGTTGGCTAACATGGCCACTCTCACCCAAACAAATCAAAGGATTTCCCTCATAAACAGAAGTTTACAATTCACTCAGGATTAAAGTCAAGTCACCTATGGTCATCCTAGTGAAATGTAAGTCTCTTCTAGAAATAGTGTTATATAGAGAGACTATGCATTTTTGTGGTTTGGTCTTATACAAACTCTTTGTATAAATACCCCCACTCATATGTCTCCATATGAATGATCAAGATCAGATCATTTGTAGCACTTTACAATAATTGTAACACCTACAAAGCGGGTCATATTTATAGTGTCACTAGGATAAGGTACCCAATCTTATCCATCTACTACAGACCATTTAGGTTATTACTTAAACATGATCCACCTGTATGTCAACCACATACATGTTTTAAGTTTCATAAAATAACCTTGGATCTTAGTTTATTTGATTGAATTAATGCAGTCTAAATGTTAATAAAATACCTCTTATTTTATTAAATTATAATTTATTTTTACAAACTACAAGACATATGAGATTCAGGACACCAAATCCAATATAAACAAGGTTACATTGAGTCATTCCAACCTTCATTCTCTAAGCTAGAATGTCCCTATTAGTTGCCTTTCTATCCTTCATTTTCTATGCATTTCCAATTATCCAATCTAGCTTCCCCCTCCCCATTTATCGCTTTAACTAAAAATGAGCTTCGAAGAATTAATCTTTCGTGCTTCCTTGTAGTTCGGACCCCAGACTTACCACTTGTGCTACTAGTTAGTATAAGTAGTCAGTTTTGTGAGATTATAAATTTATTTGATTTATGATATTTTGGGAGTGATACTAAAAAAGCTGCGATCAATTCTGTGGACCTATTTATATATCAATTTAGGTTGATCAAGAAATATCAAGAGACGAATTTTAAATAATATTCTGAACTAATTTCATGTTTTCTTGTGGCCGAACAAAATAACGAGTTACTAATGAAAAATCATGAATCTCGACCAACCAGAATGACACCATCCCTGAAGTGAATGTTGTGAATTTTCAATGATAATTATGGTTGAGGTTGTGGTCGTGGTTGAGGTCGTGACTGTGGCAGGGGAAGAAATAATAATTATTTTCATGGTGATCGTTCTAATCATTCAAATTTCAAAAGAACCACATAAGATAATGATCACAAAGGAAAAGCTCCACAATATAAGAGTTCAAAAAGTGTTAAAAATAAATGCTTCCAATGCGGAACTGAGCATTTGTCACATATCTATCGTACGTCAAAACACTTAGTTGATCTCTATTAAGCTTTCCTGAAGAAAAAAGAAAAAATGTGGAAGAAAATTTTGCATACCAGTATAGTGACATATTTGACCCATCCCAGATGAAAAATTTGGATGTGACAGACTTCTTTGAATCTCCTAAAGAGAAAATCAACAGATTGATGGAACATAAAGTGTTTCCTTTGATTTTGAAAATAACTAGATTTAATGTTGTTTTTTCATTCATCTCCATGTTTTTTTCCCTCTTAGTAGACGTTAACCTTTGTATATTCTAAATTTTGTTTTTTTTATTGTAATTATTTTCATATGTTGGGTGACTAAAAAATGAGTAAAGAAGATTTATATCTAGCAGACAGTACAACTACACATACAATACTTACAAGTAGGAAATATTTTTCCAAACTGACAATGCTAAAAATAAAGTCAATACAATATCAAGTTTTGCAAACTTGATTGAAGCCTTAGGAAAAGTAAATATTATTTTACCTAGAGGAACAAAATTTACAATTGACAATGCATTGTTCTCTAGTCAATCAAAGAGAAATCTACTTAGTTTAAAAATATACGTTGCAATGGTTATCATATTGAGACTGATAGTAAGAATAATGTGGAGTATCTATATATTATCTCTGCTTTCTCAAATGAAAAATGTATATTGGAAAAGTTGCCTGCTTTATCTTTTAGATTGTATTATACTCATATATGAATAACTGAAACATATGCAACAATGAACCTGAAGTTCATGAATCTAGACATATTTACTTGACATGACTGTTTGGGTCATCCAGGATCTATAATGATAAGGAAAATTATTGAAAATTCAAATGGACATCCATTGAAGAGCCAAAAGGTTCTTCGATCTAATGAATTACCATGTGATGCTTGTGTTGGATTTTATGTCCTAAAACTCGTGGTTTATAAACAATAAACTTATTATGTTAATCAATATAGATGTTATTGAAGTTAGATTCAACAAAGTTATTATTGAATGTTTGAATTGCTCATTTCATTTTAGAAATAATCTAAATCCAATAAATTAAGATCCATGGTTATTACATGAGTACTTGAACTTTATGTGGAGACACAAGAGTGGATCAAGTTCGAGCAAATAGCGAAAATGGTCTATAGACGAATAAGGTTGGGTACCTTATTCTGGGGACAGTATCGGATGTGACCCACTTTGTAGATGTTACAATTGTTGTAAAGTGATACTAACGAAGTGATCCTGATTCGTTCATGTGGAAACATGCGAGTGGAGGCATCCTATGCAAAGAGTCTGTATAAGATCGGACCAAGAAATAAGTCACTCTTACTTGATCACGTTGTTTACTGTTTAAGACTGACTATCTCAAAGCGATGACCTAGGTATCTTGACCTTAATCCTGAGCTAACTATGAACTCCTGTTTATTCAGGATTATCCTTAAATTTGCATGGGTGAGGGTTAGCTTAACAGTGCCGACTCAATAAGTTTTTCGTCTTAGGGGTAAGATCGGGTAGATAGCTGGGGACATAGAGTGCAAGATGAAATTCATTCCTACCCGCTTTTAGGGATAGTAGAAAGGTTGTTCCCTTATGTGTTGACTCTGGGTCATGAACAAGAGGCCTCACTCTCTCATTGGTCCGAGAGACTCAGTTTAGTGATTGGATCACAAATAAATTGTTCTTAGAGAACCAATGAGACTTAAGGAACAAAATGTAATCTCGAGGGTAAAATAGTTTTTGGCCCAATCGTTATTACGAACAACCTGTGAATGGTTAACTTACTGATTATGGTTATATTGAGTGAACAAAATTATATCTACAGTGAAGGGAGTACAACTACTGGGTTTTAGTGAAGTGATTCGGTAGTTAACAAATGTTGGTTAATTAGGTTAAAAAGTTTAGCTGGTTAATCTTGAATCGTTGGACCCCATGATCTGTAGGTCCATTAGGTCCCTTACTAGCTCACAAATGGTTTAAACCTTAGAATCGTATGATGAAAGAATTTGAAACGTTCAAATTCAAATTAAGAAAATTAGTAATTATATACGATATAATTACACGTTTAATTATCAAATTAAACGAAATTTGAAAATCGAAAAAATATTTAAATTTGATTTAAATATTAATTACATGAATAGAGATTCATGATTAAGGAATTGGTGTTTTATTAATTTAATATTTGATATTAAATTTATGTAATTAATTACTAAAAATTAATTATTGAATTTATTTTGTATACAATTGTTGAAAGTATATATTGATTATTGAATTAATAAATAATTATAAATTTTGATATTTTGATTTCAAAATTTAATTAAATTGAATTTTGAATTCAATTAAAAATGTGAAATTCATATTTAGGGGAGAAATCCCACTTTGGACATCAAGATTTCCACTTTGTTTATGCCTTTGATGTGTCATTCTCTTGGGAAGATGAATCGCATGTTGAAGGTGAACAAATACTCAATTCAAAAGTTGAGAATTTATGCCATGCAAATTGATTTAGTTGTTGGGTTTTTTTAGGAAGAAAAGTTTTTCAAATCAACCTAAAAATTCAGTCTTCTTCTCTCCAAAATTCCCAAAATTTAGCTCATTCTGAATCCCACAATTCAATCTAAGGTCCTACAGAAGAGTAGGAAAGATCAAGTGGTGGTCTATAAGGAATTGTTGTGGAAATTCAAGCTAAATTTGTGGATTGAAGAAGGTCTTCAACCCTATTTTCTATTATGAACATGCTTTCTTAAGATGCTAAAATTGATGAATTAGAGTGCTTAATTATTCTATTTGCTTCCGCTAATTGCATACTAACTACAACAGTTTGCTCTCAAGGGAAATTGATAATTAGACCATCACTAGCTAAAGTGGGGATTGAATCATCTACATTTTTAGAATGAATTCATGGTGATATATGTGGATCTATTAACCCACCAAGTGGACTATTTAGATATTTTATAGTATTAATAGATGCATCTAGTAGAAGGTCACACATGTGCTTATTATCAAGTCGAAATCTTGGATTTACAAGATTACTTGCTCAAATAATTAAGTTAAGAGCAAAATTTCCTAATTATACAATTAAGACCATTTGTCTTGATAATGTTGGTGAATTTACGTCCCAAGCTTTTGATAATTATTGTATGTCAATTGGGATATGTGTCGAACATCCTATAGCTCATGTTCATATACAAAAGAGTTTAGCATAATCATTCATAAAACGTTTGCAGTTAATTGCTAGACCATTACTTATAAGAGCTAAGCTTCCTACATCTGTATGGGGATTTGCTATTTTGCATGCAACGTCACCTGTACGATTAGGCCAGTAGCTATCATAAGTACTCGCCATTACAATTAGCTTATGGCTATGAGCCAAATATTTCCCATCTGAGAATTTTTAGATGTGCAGTATATGTTCCAATTGCTCCACCACAATGTACTAAGATGGGTCCTCAAAAGAGGTTATGAATATATGTTGGATATGATTCCCCATCAATTATCGAATATCTTGAACCCTTGACGAATGATGTATTTACTGCACAATTTGTTGATTGTCAGTTTAATGAGACAAATTTTCCAACATTAGGAGGAGGAGTTAAGAAGTTAGAAAAAGAAATTACATGGAATGTATCGTTAATCTAATTTAGATTCTCGTATAGATCAATGTGAACTTAAAGTTTAGAAGATAATCCAGTTGTAAAATATAGCAAATCAGTTACCAGATGCATTTATAGATGCAAAGAAAGTAACTAAATCACATATACCAGCTGCAAATGTTATTTCGAAAATTGATATCCCAACACAACAAGTTGTCACTAATGAGTCTGGACACACCAGAAGCGTGATAGATCAATGGGTTCCAAAGGTAAAAATTCTCGAAAACAAAAATTAATTAATAGTCAAGAAGACTTGGTTGAAGATGTAAATACCCATAAAGAAATCTTTGACATGACTAGTGAGGAAGGTGAAATACCTAAAGGTAATAATGAGATTTCAATAAACTATGTCATGACAAAAGAGATAGGCCGAACTCATGTATTTTTGACAACATTTTTGCATATAATGCTTGTTAACTCTAAAAAAGAGCTATTATTCTTAGCTTAATTTAGGTTTGTTAATGAATTTTATATGTTTATTGTCTTATTTTGTAGGTATTATGCACCGAGGAGGTAAAATCAAGAAATTGGAGTCAAACAAGGCTGATTTGAAGCAATTAAGAGGTGATTTGAGTTGTTAGACTTCAAAATGGTGAAAATTACGAAACTGCCACTGCATTGTCACAGCGTTGCAACGCTCTACCCTGACGCTTTAAGTCAGAATGTGCAGTGTTGTAATGCTGCTTTACAGCATCGCGACGTTGCGAACTTTGACGGACGGACACGGTTAGCGCGCGCAAATGAATGTTGCAACGCTGTTTTCAACGTTGCAACAGTAAGATCTTTCCTATAAATACTCCCCTTCGTCTTTAGGTCAAAATATGCCAAATTTGGGAGGCCAAATTGATGGAGACTGAAGTAAAACTAGTTCCTTCGTCCATTCTCTTCAATTTTCAGTATCTTTAGGTTAGTTTCGCTTTTTATTTTGGGTTGTAATCAATGGAGCGGATGTGTATCTCAGATTTGTCTATGAATTGATAGATAATCTCTATCTAGTTTTTTTGAGCAAGAGCCCTGTGTTTAATTTCTTGAAGGTTTCTTAATTAATTTAACTGCAATCTTGTGAATTCTTTGGTTGGATTTGTTTTAATCTTAATGGAGTTTCAATAAATTCTTCTGACAAATTAATTTGTTGAAATTCTTGTTTCTAAAATCTTTCTAGCTATGCGTCATTGATTGATTAAGTTGCGCATGTTAGGATCACATGTTTAGGGTCTAGACTTTTTCTAGTCAAACTCATGTATGCCCTAGTATAATCTTTCCAAATAAATCATATTACAAGATATGGCTTTCCAGCTTGTCGTATGTCTTAACAATTGAACCATTTCTAAATGCTTTTTCAGTTTTAACTTGTATGTCTCTAAGAAGGAAAAGTTTTAAACTGAATTAATGCTGATTTGGATTTTTAATCAAAATTGGTTAATTGGGCTATTAGAATTTCTAATAGGTTGAAGGATTGATAGATTTAATGTATTAATTGGTGCCTAATGAAAAAAATTGCATAGGAACTCTCTCTTGCTTTAGAAATTAGATAGACTCCTATCCTAGACTACATTTATCCTTTTGTTTTATTTTCACAAATATTATCTCTTCCACACCAAAGCCCCCCATTTATTGCTCTGGTTAGAAAATTAACTCAACGACCAATTGCGCTTCTCTGTGGATCGGCTCGGACTTATCACTGTTACTAAGTCTTTGTAGTAATAGGAGTAGTTCGGTATTTAAAAATTATATTTTTCTTCGCGGTCCTTTTCAGGAATTAAAACGACATTGAATCGGGTTCGAACAAAAAATGGCGTTGTTGTCAGGGAAGCCATTGATGTTTCGTTAGTTGAATTTCTAGTTAGAGCATTCTTTTGCTTTTGATTTGTTTTCTTTTTATGTCTATTTGTTCTTTTATGGCAGGAGTTATCAACAGGTATAGTTTTTCATATGTGAAGCAATGGGAATCACCAGAGGTAAGAAAGATCCGTAGTCTTAGAGATCAAATTTATGAACTAACCTCTATTGTGCAAGCATTGGCTAATATGCAGGTTCAGAATTTGCACGGCCCTGAGTGCGGATGTCATCCTCCTTGGGAGTTGGTTGGCCAAGCACTGTTGCCAATTCCATATCAGTCTGCTCATGTAGGTATTTCTTTAGAGGATATAGTTAGGGAACTTTCTAATCGCTATTGTGATTTTTTGCAGAAACACCCCTACTATTATTAAGAACCTATCAATTTCCAACAGGACGACCTCTATTTCGAATGTCAGGTCAGAGCTAAAATTTAGAGTTTGAGTGACCAAATTGCTCAGATCGCTGAATCAGTTAGGAAACTGGAGGAGTCTTGTGAATCACCCTCCGAGGATGCCAAAGTGAGCAGTGGCGATATGAGCATAGATGATCCCGCAGAACAGACAGTCCCTCAAATTTTTTAGCAAGGTAAGGCGTTGGATTATTTAAAGTCGGAACATACTAATGGCTTTTCTAAGAGTGCAGGAAATCATTTAGAGCCATCATGTGTCTGTGGCACTGAGCTCGACCTTGTGATGAAATATGCGTGGACCGATTCGGACGATGAGGTTTATTTTCTGCCACAACAAGAACGAGTCAGTGAGGTTAAGTATGAGTATGGGCTTAATTTTGAAGAATTTCAGGTAAAAGAGTCAGAGGCTCCCAAGCCTCGCCCTGTTCTTTGTACCGGTATTCCTCTTATTTTTGAATTTTTTGCGCCTTCACCTCGAGTTAGTCATTGAGTCTTTCATTTCATTTCTTTTTACTAATATGAAAAATACCAAATCAACCTGTCTGGTTCTCCTCAAAAGATGAAGAGCCTTATAGCTTACCGGGCTATATCGACTCATCCAAGAAGGGACCAGAGAAATACAAGAATTTCTTTGTGTCTTGACAGGGGACAAGTCACGTCGAGCAATCAACGTTAAAAATTTGCCCTTCCTGGAGGGAGCCAGTGACAAAATTTACTTCTTTCTTTATTTGTTTTCTAGATTAGGTTTCTTTTTCTTTTTGTTTTTAGGGATGACCTAGAGGAGAGAAGCATCATTTTGAGGTGAGCCTACGACCATCACCATTTCGTGTGCGACTATGTTTTCAGGGGAGGTTTTCTGTTCCCTTGTCTTTATTTTCATTGGGCTTAGATTAGAGATACATTGGGGACAATGTGTCGTTTTAAAGTTGAGGGTGGTAATTATATATGCATGTCTAGCAAGTTTTTGAGCACCCGAGCTCGGACTTTGTGGTTGAACTGTTGATATGATTTTTATGATATATGTATTGTGATGATGACTTTCTATGATAGGATTTAGATAAATCTCTCTTCGATCTGTTTAGGGTTCACAGAATGTATGCATGATTTTGGGCTAAATTTAAAAAGAATTCTTGATTCCCTTGCATATTTTGAGCATAAAGCCATCTTATTTGTGGTTTTGAATGCTTAGGATTGGATTATTTGCTCCATATGCTCATTGTCACTTCGAAAGGTCTAGGTGAGGGTTGTTAAGTAACTGAAACTCAACTTAGTAATGCATGCTTAGATTTTTTTCCAAACTCTTGTGTTGTAAAGTAAAAGCCTATTGTATGTTAATTAAAAGGCAAGCATGTTGTAGAGTAAAAGAAAGTTTGTATGATATTTTTGAAGGGGATTACTCCTTTTTTTTAGGTTATGATTAACTTGGGGCGGCTATGACACCTGTAGTTTCATTCTGAGCTAAAGTACCCCAAGGAATGAGTAAGCTTTGGCACCTTGTTAGGAGACATTGCTTGTAGTTGGATGATTCGCATAACACCCGTGTGAGCAAGCTAAAACGAAGACGATGTGTCTAGATAAAGTTTTCTCTTTCGTGTGCATAAAAGTGAAATAAATAAATAAAAAGAAAAAAGGATTTGGTTGCCTTAAGTGTTTCATTGCCACCTTGAGTTTAGGGAGCTTCATGCTTGATCCTCCAAGCCAGAGTAGGGGGAAAACGAGTTGAGGGCTGAATAAAACTTTCCTAGGCTAGTAGAGACCTAGACAGGATTGGCTAAGTGCACACACACGTGGGGGATAGAGAATTAGTTCCAAATTTCTTGATTAAGTGCATGCATTTGAATGACCCTTTCTTTGAAAAGACATTGTTATCTTTAGCATTGAGATCCGAGTCACTCATTTTCATCATAAGTTTCATACCTATATTTTGTTCTACCTTGCTCGGGACGAGCAAGAATTAAGTTGGAGGTGTTTGTTAGTTCTAAAAAAGAGCTATTATTCTTAGCTTAATTTAGGCTCGTTAATGAATTTTATGTGTCTATTTTTCTTATTTTGTAGGTATCATGCACCGAGGAGGTAGATCAAGAAATTGGAGTCAAACAGGACTGATTTGAAGCAATTTGGAGGTGATTTGAGCTGTCAGGCTTCAAAACAATGAAAATTACGAAACTACCACTGCACTGTCACAACGTTGCAACGCTCTACCCTGATGCTCTAAGGCAAAATGTGCAACATTCCAACGCTAATTTACAGCGTCGCGACGCTACGAACTTTGACGGACGGAAACGGTTAGCACGTGTGCAAGTGAACCTTGCAATGTTGTTTCCAGCGTTGTGACGCTACGATCTTTCCTATCAATACTCTCCTTCGTTTTTAGGTCAAAATATGCCGAATTTGGGAGACTAAATTGATGGAGGCCGAAGTAAAACTCGTTCCTTCATCCATTCCCTTCAATTGTCGGTATCTTTAGGTTAGTTTTGCTTTTTATTTTGGGTTGTAATCAATGGAACAAATGTTTATTTCAGATTTATCTATGACTTGAGAGGTAATCCTTATCTAGTTTCTTTGAGCAAGAGCCCTGTGTTTAATTTCTTGAAGGTTTCATAATTAATTTAACTGCAATCTTTTAAATTCTTTGGTTGGATTCGTTTTAATCTTAATGGAGTTTCGATAAATTCTTCTGACAAATTAATTTGTTGAAATTCTTGTTTGCAAAATTTTTCTAGCCTATGCATCGTTGATTGATTAAGTTGCGCATGTTAGGATCACATATTTAGGGTCTAGACTTTTTTTGGCCAAACTCATGTATGCCCTAGTATAATCTTTCCAAATAAATCATGCTACAGGATATGGCTTTTCGGCTTGTCGTATGTCTCAACAATTGAACCCTTTCTTAATGCTTTTTAGTTTTAACTTGAATGTCGCTAAAAAGGAAAAATTTTAAACTAAATTAGTACTAGTTTGGATTTTTAATCAAAACTAGCTAATTGGACTACCAAAATTTCTAATAGGTTGAGGGATTGATAGATTCAGTGTAATTAATTGGTGCCTAATGAAAGAAATTGCATAGAAACTCTCTCTTGCTCTAGAAATTAAATAGACTCCTATCCTAGATTGCATTTACCCTTTTATTTTAATTTCACACATATTATCTCTTCCACACCAAAACCCCCCATTTATCGCTCTAGTTAGAAAATTAACTCAATGAAACCAATCGCGTTTCTCTGTGGATCGATTCGAACTTACCATTGTTACTACATCTTTGTAGTAATAGGAGTAGTTCAATATTTACAAATTATTTTTTACTTCACGGTCCTTTTCGGGAATTAAAACGACACCGAATCGGGTACGAACAATGTTGCTCTTGATATTATATCTGAAAATGAGGATCCTGAACCAAAATCTGTTGAAGAATGTTGACATAGAAAAGTTTGGCTTCAGTGGAAAGAAGCAATCAAGGCAGAATTAAACTCACTTTCAAAACGTCAAGTTTTTGGATCAGTAGTCCAAATACCAGAAGGTGTTAAACCTGTGGGATACAAATGGGTATTTGTGAGAAAGAGAAATGAAAATAATGTGGTCACAAGATATAAAGAAAGACTAATTGTACGAGGTTTTTCACAAAGACATGGTATTGATTATGAGGAGATGTATTCTTCGGTGGTAAATGCAATTACATTAAGATATTTAATTGGTATGACTGTTTATGAAGATTTGAACATGCATCTTATGGATATAGTTATAACATATTTATATGGATCTCTTAATAACGATATTTATATGATAATCCCAGAAAGATTTAAGGTGTCTAAAATATATAAATCAAATTCCCAGGAATTGTATTCAATAAAGTTACAGAGATCATTATATGATTTGAAACAATCAGGATGAATGTGATATAATCGGCTGAGTGGATATTTGTTGAAAGAAGGATATTAAAACAATCAAATATGTCCATGTGTTTTTATAAAAAAAATTACAGTCAGAATTTGCTATTATAACTATATATATTGATGATTTAAATTTAATTGAAACTCTCGAAGAGCTTTCAAAGGCAATAGAATATCTTAAGAAAGAATTTGAGAGGAAAGATCTCATAAAAATAAAATTTTGCCTTGGCTTGCAAATTGTGTTTTTAGCATATGGGATATTTGTTCATCAATCAACTTATACATAAAAAGTTTTGGAAAGATTTTATATGGACAAAGCACATCTATTGAACATTCTAATGGAAGTTCGTTCACTAGATGTAAAGAAAGATATATTTCGATCTCGAGATGATAATGAAGAAATTCTTGGTCCTGAAGTACCATATCTTAATGCAATTGGTGCACTTAGGTATTTTGCTAATAATACAAGATTAGATATTGCATTTTCAGTAAATTTATTAGCAAGATATAGTTCTTCTCCAACTAAAAGACATTGGAACAAAATTAAGCATATACTTATTTAAGAGAAGCATGAAAAGAACTTTCAGTTTTGACGTTTGAAACTTATTATTAAGAATTGTTTTTCATACTTATTTATTAAGCTTTATGATTTATGGGTACACTATTATTGTTTTTAATATTTGCATTTAATAAAGGACTTTTGAACTCCCCTTATCTATTTAGCATTTATTTCATCATAAAAGAGTGTCATTTTAAGTTTCATGCATGCATGTATTTTAGTAACGGCCTAACTTAAGTCCTAGGGGTTCGAGTCGTTACAATATTATACGAAGACAATACAACATAGATATCTCAAATCAAAGAAGGATATATTAAAGGAGATAGAACAAAGCATATTTCACCAAAACTTTTCTATACTTACGATCTTGAAGAAAATGGTGACATCACAATATAACAAATTTGTTCAAAGGATAACCTAGTGGACTTATTTACAAAATCATTACCTACAACGACCTTTGAAAAATTGGTGCACAAGATTGGAATGCGGCAACTCGGAGATTTCAAGTGATTTTTCTATGAGGAGGAGTAAATATAATGTATTCTTTCTAAGAGTATTGGATTATATGAAATATGTACTCTTTTTTCTTCACTAGGATTTTTTCCTAATAAGGTTTTAATGAAGCATATATCATATATATATATAATGGGCATCTAAGGAAGAATATTATAAATATTGTAAAGAATAGATACCCGTACTTAGTGTCCATTGACCATGTGTCGTGCTCACATTTTCCAAAGTGTTGTCTATATGTCTTGTAAATGCTCATTCTTAGCATCCATGTAATCCACCTCCTACTTACCAAATTGTCTATAAATAGTGGTATTTGGTGGGTTTTGAAAGACACACATTGGGCAAATTCCAAAAAGTTTGGAGAAAGTGGAGAAATCCATAATTTATTATGTTTAATTTTTTTTAATATTATATTTTATTTCCATGTATGGATTCTACTACTTTTTTGACTTCGCTCATTCTTTTTAAATTTTTTCCTTACTTTTATTTTTTTATTATATATATATATATATAATTCTTTGTTGTTGTAAGATTGAGCAATGAATTTTAATCATTTTGTTAAATATTTTGTAAGTCAGATAATATTTAAAAAATAAAGCCCCCTCTTATGCCCTTTTGTTCTTGTTTTTTTTTTCTTTCGCAACATCCAGATCTAACCTGAAGAAGATGCTCAAGTTGTTTTTCTTTGTTTTTCAGATTGATTATTGATAATGTTTATATGTATTCCATTGGTACGGTATTTATTGTGGTTGCCACTAGAATTTGTGAAAATTTTATTCTTCAATTATAGAAAGTCGTTGATTCATTCATTTAAGCATGAATATGAAAAATCTTTATCCAAGTTATTGAATTTAATTCGAAATTGGTAGGGACATTTTGATGAATTAGTTGCATAATGTGAAATTGATTGCTAGGACTTTGTAAATTTTAATTTGTATCAAATATGTAGATCTCTAAAGTTTGAAAAATATCTAATGATTATTGAAATTTCAATTTTGCATTGTTTAACAGTCTCTGTCATATTATATATATATATATTTTTTTAATTTTTTAATATTTATAGACCTATTAAATATATAATATTTTAAAGACCTAGTCTTATAATTAATAATAAAAGGAATGTGCTTTGTGTATTAAGTACTCTCAAGTTTAATACCAATAAACACTAACGTTAAAGATCGATCAAGTTCCTTCCTTAAATTCTCATAATTAACAATCGTTTTTTTAACTTTCCAAATTCCCACCTCCTTCAAATTCTCAAACGCATAAGTTTTTATTGGTTTTTTTTCTTTTTTTTGAAAAGAAAGTGTTATATAGTTATATTAAAATATATATTAAATTCAATCACTAAATCTCTCCACACAATCACCATAATGAGATAGTTATTTAACTTTCCAAAATCCTCATTAAAATAAAATTAACAAAAAAAAAAAAAAACTTTTGAATATTCCATTAATTTCCATTAACCCAAAATCTCTCAATGTTGAATAATCCACACATGAATTAAATTAAAAAAAATAAATTTCTTAAGATTTAAATCTTCCAATTTAATTTTTATACATATAAATCTATTTTTTTTTTTTTTTTTTTTTTTTTTTTTTTACAATCTCATGTGATCTACGATTTTTTCTCCATCTCTATCAATCTAACACATACTTATCACCAAAGGTAAACAAAAATCTAAAAACCATTAGAAGAGGAGATTGAAGTTCCAACCAAGAAAGAAGACCAAAAGAAGAGTTTTATTGGCTAATTTTATCAATTTTTTTTGGTACAAATTTATTAGGTTCATTTGTACATATACCACTATACATTCAAACTATATTTGAAAACAACGTCATAGCTTTCTCCAATCTAAGTTGAGATTTTAATTTTTCAAATATATCAATAAAATTTTTCATATATCGAAAGATATTTCTGTAAATTATCAAAATTATAAGATTAATTTAAATTAATAATTGAGTTATTTTTACTCTAAAACTAAGTTATACATATTGTTATTAATAGTCATATTTACCTTGGATTAAATAGATAACATTTTTTTATGCTTTACGAATATATATAAAATATGTTAAAAGTATCAATCGAAAATTTAATATCAATATCGAATCCTTTGATGAAACATATTTTCATCATTACTGCAATACCTGTGCTCGTGACAACAATTTCGTATTACTACGTAAATATATATATTAAAAAAAATCTCAATTTCACATTTTAAATTTCCACCTATTTTAATAATTATAATAATACAATAATTGAGGACACGTCGGATCGTCAAAGGCCGTGACGCTCCATCCATCACCCGCCGTCCCACTAGCCAATTCCCACCTATACATGCCACCTGTCTCCAAACACCTTGCTAACGTCACCCACCACTCGGTCCCCGTCTGAGCCTCACCACCCGACGTCCACTCCTGTCCTGCCACGTCTCCTCCTTTTTAAAAAGCTCCACAAATTTATCGGATCCATCAAAATCTACCTCACCAGTCATCTTTGACCACGTAACCCAAAATTACCACCACGGACTATTAAATGACGTGGCGTGAGCGAAGTGGAATTCCACTAGTGACGTGGCAAACAGCGAGAGAAATATCCATAAAAGGAAAACAAAAAACAAAAACCCTTTTCCTTATATAAAGGAAAACGGTTTTTGACCTTTCCATATACCTCCATTTTCATTTAACACGTGTCCCAATCATTTTGCACGTGCCTCCGGCCACGTAATCACCTCGAACCAGACCGTTTAATCTCACGAGTATATAATACAAAGGCTCGGCCTCTGTTTTTGCATCACTCGTGAGAAAAGGCCAAAGGGCAGAGAAAGAAAAACAGAATTACGAACTGAACCACCAGAACACGCCGTCGTAATGACGAAGCAGTTGAAAGAGAATCAAGAACTATTAATCTTCGGCGGTGAGTTTCCGCCAGCGGTAGCGGAGGAGTCGACGAGATCGATTTGTAATCCTTGTGAATTTCACTCTCCGAAGACGTACAAGGAAGTGGAAACGGATCAGGAAAGTATAGGATCGTCGGAGGAAACAGAATCGCCGAAATCAGTAGCGAAGATTGCAGACTGGAGGAAGAAATTAGCGTATGTTCATTACCAGATTCGGCGAATCAGAGAGGAAGATTTGCATCTTGGTGAAGACATCGGCGAAGGCTTCAACGCGAAAGAGAAGATTAATTCGATTGGAGATTGGTGCGATGTTCCAGATAATAATCCTCCTCATTCTTTTAATAATCATCGCATTAGTTCTCAGATGAATGTTGTCATTTTCTCGAGGCCGATTTTACCTAGCTCGCCGCTCGGCGGGAAAAACACATTTAGGAGTATAAGTTAAACAAGGTGCGATTGTTCAAATTTTCAATTATATTCTGTGAAACTAATTGAATCGGTGAGGAAATTGAATGTTTGGATTCTTGTGATTGAGTTAGTTTTTGGCTACTGATTTTGCAGGAGAGATGAAATAGTTAGAACTGCCGCAGGGAAGAGAAAAATTGGGGAAAGTTTTGTTCTATGGTTCATGGCTGCATAGTTTCTAGGGTTTGATAGAATGTGGAAGGGAAAAATTAGTGAAATGGAAAGATAGAGAAATTTGGGATCAAACCCTACTGTAAGACTGTAAAGTCTAATCTCAATCGTTAAAGCGAAAAGAAATTGCATGAATCCTGATTATGTAAATAAATTCCCTGGCCGATTCCTTTTCTCTCTTTTTTTCCTTCTTTATTATTATTATTATTATTCATTTCTGGCATTGTTTCTTTATCTATATCTTCAAACTTGGATATTTTATATTTCAGAAATGACTAAATTTATCTTAACGTTTATTTCTAATAGTTTATTCTTAGAAACATTTTTTTTTCTTAAACATACTTTGTTATCTTTTAAAATGTTTTATCTCAAAATATAAATCAATGCCATAAATTTCTGTAGATAATATATATTTTTTTCTTTTTTATAGATAATATGTTTGCAATATTTTATCTTAATTATTTGTTTAATTGCAATTTCCCTAAAACAGCACGTGTAATTCCAATATGCAGTCAATGATTTCATTAATCAATGATATTTTCTAAAAATATTTCCGCTACATTTTCTTAATTTATTTCTCTTAAAAACTCTATTAAAAGGAAGACAGTATTTTTATTATCGTTGAAATTTGAATATTTTGGCCAGCTAACTAGAAGAGATTCCTTATCAAATAAAATAAGAACAATAATAATTAGAAGATTATTTTGTCTCGATAGTATTTATGATATAATATTTTCTCCTAAGGCTGACTAATTATAGAAATTCACCTGATATAATTAATTTTTCTTTAATTTCTTGATTCAAATATTAAAGTGATATGAAAATGAGTGGACTAGTTTCAGATCCCATTACCTTATATGGACGATTATGATGCCTTATGTTGTTAGCAAATTAATTTTTAAGTTGTTGATATTGATAACCTATCGAATTTTTCCGTTTTAAAAAAGTTGGAATCAATACCAAAGTAATTTTCTTTATTATTACATTTAGAAAAAAAACACTTTCCCTTTTTTTTTTTTTTGAAAAACTAAACTAGTTAACCCAACTATATATATATTTTACCAAAATGAATTTAGCTCATCGAAGAAATTTGATAACAAGAGATTAAATGAACACTGACGCGAGGGACTAACAAGTTTAAGTTTAGTAAGTAAACACAATAAAATAGGGGTAGGGGCTTTGTTTGGGGGAGCAATTCCCCTTCTCTTCCTTTGGAGAGTTACGAGTTGCTGTTGAAGGACTTTCTTTTGCTGATGATGTGGGGAAACTAACTTGTAACATAAATACCCGCCAATAATGTTAGGCTAAGCCTTTCTCCTAGATGTGTTGAATGCCCCTATAGATACTCCTACAAGGGAACTCCTCTTCAGATGTGTTTGGTAGTAGAATTTAGAAATTGAATTCTAATTTAAATAATTGCAAAGAAGTTGTAGTTACCCATTAAATATTAGTTGATAACTTTTAACTAACCAAAGAGACCAAATTTGGAATTTAAACTAATTTATAATATATTACATAACAAATATTTTCATTTTTTAAAAACTGAATTCAACTTATAACGTGACATATACTATATTTTAAATTTTTTTAATATTATTTAAAATAATTATACATTTTAAATTTTAAAATTCAAATTCTGAATACTATGTTCAACAACAAATTTAAATTTTGGCTAATACTTTAAAAGTACAGTTTTAAAAAAAGAAATGAAATGAAAAAAAAAATCCAGTGTAATAAATATGTCAAGCTTATAAAAAAAAAATCAATAAATACTAGGATGTTTTCAAATATAGAAAATGAATTAAAATATTTATAAATAATATTAAAATATCATAGTTTATTTATGATAGATCGTGATAGACAAAGATAGATTACTATAGTATTTATCGCGATTTAACAAAGATAGATTACTATAGTATTTATCGCGATTTATCACAGATAGACTGTGATATTTTATTATTAATTATAAATATTTTTAGCAATTTTAATTTTTAAAATAATTTCTCTAAATACAATCCAATTTCTTTCATCTTATCCAAACAATTTAGATAGTCTTTTCAATAGCATACTCAAGTACTAACGCAATCAAATTAAATCAAAAGAACTCTTCACGTTTAGGATAAAAATTGTGGAATCAAATTCAAAATTCAAAATTCAAAATTTGATATCCATAGCTAATATATAAATGGTTTTCAATGATTTTGAAAAAGGATAGCTAGAAAAATGAAAAAGAAGAAAAAGATTATTATTATTATTATTATTATTATTATTTTTTGATATTGACCAAAATCTCAATGATATATTAGTAAAATAAGAGAATCTAATTAATCAATATAAGGATAATCATTTTTTTAGAATATCGACATTCATTTTTAGTTTAATTATGACATTAAAATGTCATAACTAAACTAGAATGAATATTGACAAAAACATATCAATAAAAGGAATTATAACCTATTGAAATTTCCATGGAAAAACAAATTTAATTACGCCTATCAATGTGTAATTATAACATATTGAAATTTCCATGGAAAAGCAAATTTATTTAAGCCTATCAAGTTAACATTTGTAATTCAACATGAACTAGAATAAAAATTCTCTGAATTCAACTCTCTTTAATATTATTTCTCTCCTATTTCATGTAATAATTAATATGATGGAGCTCAAGATACAGTTTGCATGAAAGCTTAATTTATAAATTTGATATAAAAAGTTTCACCTCTTAATATGTGAATTGAATGACTTTGAAAGCTTTTCATACATTATTGTCTTTGGGTAACAAACAAACACTTGGCATAAAGTGCTAAGAAAAGATGTTGAAAATTTAGAAGACAAGAAAGAAAAACAAATTGGTGAGGACTTTGTACATTATGCCTCTCTATGTTTCTAATTAATTGCCACCTTCCCCTTCTAATAAAGGCAATGTTTGGTATATGTCTTTGGATTGAAGAGAAATTTATAGCATTATGATAGTACATGATGTCTTTTGGTTAAATATATATCATTTTTGTTCTTTAATATTTATTGCTCTTCGATTTTATCTTTACAAGGGTTTGAGATGTTGAGTTCCAAAGTTTAGAATTAATATGTTGGAGTTAGAAAGTTTGTGTTTGAAGTGCAAAATTGTTTAATTGGAGTTAAGAAACATTAGTGGAGGGAGAGAGAAACAGGAAAAGATGGAGTTCCTCATAAATGTGCAAATTTCAATAGTGAATATTACTCAAATTAGTGGAGTTGAGTTATTTAAGGGGTGTTTGGGCCACTACCGTAAAGTTGGTAGAATGAGTTATTGAAGGAATGAAATGCCAAGCAGAAGCGTGTGAACTCATGTGCCAATGTAATTCAATTTGAAAAACTCGAAAGAACAGAGAAATTATAGAAAAACAGGATAAACATTAATAAATTGGAGTATGCTTCTAGGGAGAAAAAGATGAGAAAAACTAACTCTTGAAGACTTTTTTTCTCGTAATTCTTCTCTTTGGAACGGAACAATAGGAACGCAAGATCTCCTTCGAATTGGAAAAATGCCTCTCACGAATAAACAAGTCACGAACAAGGGATACCACCACTTTGTTTCCTTGCTATTCTCAGAACAAAATTCAAGGATGTGTTGGCTCCTTAATTTGGTAGGGAGAGATTTGTGTGAAAGAGGTTTGGGAAAGAAGATCAAATACACGTAATGAACTCCTCTCTTTGTTTGTCTATTATCCATACTTTGGAAAGAATTAATCAAAAACAAAATTTTCCCTTCTCTTTTATATGAGAGTGAGCTCCAAATGAGAGTTATTATTTTAAATTTAAATAATTGATATATTAAATCAAAATTTAATATATAATTAAATAAATAAATATTAATTAGTTAACCATTAATTAATGAATTCATTAAACATCATATATTTAATTTAATTTAAATCATATTCAAATAATATCCTCTCACATAACTTATAGTTTTAAAATGAATATCATTCATATTAATTATAACTTATATTTTTAATAGAAATCTCATTCATATTAATTATAACTCATAGTTTTAATATGAATCTCATTCATATTAATTATAACCTATAGTTTTAATATGAATCCCATTCATATTAATTATAACCTATAGTTTCAATATAAATCTCATCCATGTTAATTATAACTTCTAGTTTTAATATGAATCTTATTCAAATATTTATCTCCCACATATTGTAAAATATAATCTTGAATCTATTCAAAATTAACTTTATGTTATAATGTATCGATATACATTATATAATTGTATCTTATACAATTAATTTTCTTATTTAATTTGAACAATTCAATTTTATCCAAGGAATAATTGATTCTTGTTTTACCTTTACTGAGCTAGTAAAGGGCTTTATGGACCTACAAATTAGAAGCTTCAATGATACGAGATTAATTAATCAAGCTCTTTAATTAAATTAATCAACATTCATTAGCTGCAGGTCGCTCCACCTAAAGACCCATAGCTGCACTCTTCACACTGTAGATATATTTCTATGTCCATCAATATAATTGATCAATAGTAAATCGACCGTTCACGAATCACTCATAACTACAGTTGGGTCAAAGTATCATTTTACCATGTAGCTACATCTAACTTCTTAAGTACCACAAATCTCTCTAATGAACAAATATTTACAGTCCAACTATAAATTAATCCCTCTAGGCTTAGTGATAGGTGAGGCCTCAATATTCAAGACCTGAAATCAACCTTTAAAGGAGTAATGCATCTACTTACCCTAAAGATGGGAATGAGTGAATTTCATCTTGTGTACCTATGTTCCCAGATCCCTACTTAGATAAATCCCCAAAATGGTAGGATTATTGAGCTAGCGAATCTGGCTACTCTCACCCATACATATCAAAGGATAACCCTCATAGATAGAAGTTCATAACTTACTCAGAATTAAGGTTGAGTCACCTATAGCCATCTTATGAAATGTTAATTTCTTCAATTAATAGCGTTATAAAGAGAGACTAATCATTTTGTGGTCCGGTCTTATACAAACTCTAGGATATCTCCACATGAACTATTAGGATCAAATCGTTTGTAATACTTTACAACTCTTGTAACAATTACAAAGTGGGTCATATCCGTAGTGTCACCAAGATAAGGCACTCGACCTTATGAACTATTAGGATCAAATCGTTTGTAATACTTTACAACTCTTGTAACAATTACAAAGTGGGTCGTATCCGTAGTGTCACCAAGATAAGGCACTCGACCTTATCTATATACTACAGACTATTTAGGTTATTACTTGAACATGATCCACCTGTATGTCTACCACATACTGTTCAAGTTTCATAAAACAATCTTGGTCTATCAGATTCCCTTATTTAATTTGAATAATTTAAAATTAATTGATTCTTGTTTTATCCTTAGTGAGCTGACAATGGGATCTTATGGACTTATAGATCAGAGACTCAAATGATACGAGATTAATTAATTCAACTCTTTAATTAAATTAATCAACATTCATTAACAGGTCGCTCCATTAAAGACCATAATTTCACTCTTCTTCACATTATAGATATATTACTATATCCATGGATATAACTAATCAATAGTAAGTCGATCCTTCACAAATCACTTGTAACTACAATTGGATCAAATTACTGCTTTACCCCTATAGTTACATTTAACTCCTTAAGTACCATTGATCCCTCTAACACTATAAGAAAAAAGACCTACGATAGCTTCGAAAAAACGATATAATAGATTTTTATTATAGCATTTTTTTGCAAAGTCGCGACAGCCCTCACTATTAAAAGTATGAGGCTTTTTATAGCGCTTTTTAAATGCTATAAAAAGTCCAACATTTTTATAGCATTTAGTAACACACTATGAAATATTTGACTTTTTATAGCATTTTGCAAACCACATTTGACCTTTATAACATGTAAGATAGCATGTTGAAAAAGCTATAAAACTGCTATAGCTAAAATTTGAAGTTATTTTTTGTCTATTATAGCATTTATTTGAAGCTATAACTATTTATAATGTTCCAAAAAATTTCTTTCCATAGCTTTCATAATTTTTTTTATAGATTTTTTAGGAACTTTTTATAGCTTCTTGATTATGTTCACAATGTTATTACCGTGTTTTATAAATTGCTACACATTAAAAGTGAAAAAATATTTATAATTTACATAACCAAAATGTGTATATCTAAATAAGCATTCATACAATATTCGTATAGTAAAAAAAAGAAATATATTAATTAGTATCATACATTTGGTGATGAACAAAACATATTCTTTATAAATTACAAAATATTAATATAAGAAATCTAATTAACTCTAAGTTAGCTGTGTTTGTTGTCTAGGCATTACATTCATAGATAGTTCTTCAACAACCTACAAAAAGTTATTAAGTAATAAAAAGTTAAGTAAAATTATTGAAATAAAGAACAAAAGTAATAAATAGATACACATATAAATTAAAACCTTGTATTTCCAATTGCATCTTGGATGTGTATCTTAGGATGATAGAAGAAAATAAAGTTGGAAGAAACAAAGAACCTACTAATATCTATAAAAAAAATCCATAAAGTAACTTCCAACCAATTTTAAGTGCATAATATTTATCTAAACAAATCAGAAATATAGTCACAAAGATAACTCTCTGATAGTGTCTCAATTATATGTTTACTGTTTTGGCTCAAAAATAGCCTAAAAAGGTCGAGACCCCCCTTCTGGTTACAAGCTCAACAAGCTTAGACCCTGAAATAAAAAGATTCATACCCTCCCCTATTTCTACATTCCTATCTTTATAGCAAATAGTCATCTCTCCCTACTAACAGAATTCCTCCACTACTAACTGAATCTGTTATAGATTTTGGTGGTCCCCACTCTAACTAATTTTATTCTCATCCACAGTTACATTTGTGCCCTTCTCCCCACTCTTCTTTTTGGCCTTTCTTTCATACCTCTTAAATATGGGAGGTCTATCATTACCCTCCCCCCAAAGCACCACCTTGTCCTCAAGGTGAAAGTCAGGGAATTGTTCAGCTATTTGTGCTCCTCCTTCCCATGTTGCATCTTCTACTGGCAGATCTTCCCACTGTATAAGTACTTCAAAATCATTAGGTGATGATATCGTTGAACCAATCTTCCTAACTCCCAAGAATGACTATGGTTTTAGTTGTTTTCCAAATGGTCCCACCGTTGGTGAAGAGAATCATGGTAGTATGGTTCCCTCGGCCTTCCTTAATTGTGAAACGTGTATTACTGGATGTATGGTGACATCGTGAGGTAGATCAAGCTTATATGCCACTGGTTCGACCTTTTGGGTTATCTGAAAAGGTCCAATGTAGCGTGGTGCTAGTTTTGAGTGCTTGTGCACTATTAGTGATCCTTGACGGTAAGGTTTGAGCTTGATGTACACCCAATCCGAGACTTCAAAGTTTACTTCTCTTCGTTTTGAATCTGTTAGGGCCTTTATTCTCTATTGTGTTGCTTCCAATGTTTTCTTCAACTGTTTGAGCATCTCATCTCTATTTTTAAAAAGGACATCTACTTCTCCTACCATGGCCTTCCCTTGTGTGTAATGGATGAGTGTAGGTGCTGGTTTGCCATACAATACCTCGTAGGGTGTACATTTGATGGCTGTGTGGTAAGATGTGTTGTAATTATATTCAGCCCATGCTAGCCATTTGTGCTATTGCGAATAAGTTTCTATGGTAAAGCATCAGAGATATGCCTCTAAGCCTCGGTTGACGACTTTCATTTGTCCATCCATTTGTGGGTGATAGGATGAGCTCCTCTTGAGTTGTGTTCCCATCAGTTTAAAAAATTCTTCCCAAAATAGGCTAGTAAACACTTTATCTCTGTCAGATATGATGCTTCTTGGTACTCCATGTAATCGTACAACTTCCTTCATGAACAAAGTGGCCACTGTTGCTGTGGTGTAGGGGTGACGAAGAGCAATGAAGTGTGCATATTTGGATAGCCTATCAACCACTACCAAGATTGAGTTATATCCCTCAGATTTTGACAGTCCCTCTACAAAGTCTATGCTGATATCTTGCCAAGTGAGCTCGGGTATTGGCAGAGGTTGGAGTAGTCCAGCAGGGGCTAAGGCCAAATACTTGGCTTGTTGGCAGACAGAGCAATCCCCGACAAAATTTCTTACCCTTGCCTTCATCCCTATCCAGAAGAACTCCTTCTTTAATTGTTGGTACATTTTCATTACTCCATTGTGCCCCCCAATTGGATTATTGTGGAATTCTTGTAGGAGTAATGGGATGGTAGGTGACTGAGATGGAAGTACAATATGCTGCTTATATAATAGGAGCTCTCCCTGAAGTGTATATCCCTGGGGTGTGGTTGCTCTGCTCTGATGTTATCCCTGATTGCTCTTAGTTCTGAATCTTGCTCAATTTGAATCGTGAATACTTCCTGATTGAGGGCGTGCAGTACACTGATCATGGTCATTTCCATCGTGGTAGGCAGCCTAGACAATGCATCTGCGACCGAGTTTTCCATCCCTTTTTTATACTCTATCTCGAACTCATATCCTATTAATTTAGCCACCCATTTCTGGTATTCACCTGCTATGATACGCTGTTCTAATAAGAATTTGACTTTTCTGATTTATTCGTACAATGAACCTTCTTCCCAATAGATAGGGGCGCCACTTCTGTACAACCATAACTATAGCAAGCAGATTCCCATTCGTAGGCAGCCTTGAGTCGATGTGTGGGTGGGAGGGCCTTGCTGAAGTAATGCCATCGGTCTTCCTTCTTGCATTAGTTACTGCTTCAACTCTTACCCGGAGGTATCATGTTTATCGATTATGAATGTCTTGATTTGAAAATCAGGGAGCGGAAGGTGGGTAGTTGGCCATCCGTTGCTTCAAGATCTCGAAGGCTTCTCGAGTATCCTTGTTCCACTATAGTTTATCCTTCTTAAGTTGCTGTGTTAGAGGGAAAGCCAGCGAACCATAATGAGGCACAAACTTGCGGTAGTAACCCATTAACCCAAGGAATCCCCTGAGTTGCTTGACTGTTGTTGGTGGCGACCATTGGAGCATAGCTTCCACCTTTGAAGGGTCTACCGCCACTCCCTGCTCTGATATGATATGCCCCAAATAATCTATTTGCTTTGCTCCAAACGTACACTTCTTAAGATTGGCCATAAATTGGTTGTCCTCCAAAGCTTGCAACACCATGGATAGATGATGCACATGATCATATAAAGAAGAGCTGTAGATTATCTTCGAAAAACACTAACACAAAATTTCTTAAGTATAGGTGCAAGAGATCATTCATTACCGATTGGAATGTAGATCGAGCATTTCTCAACTTGAATGACATGACTAAAAACTCATAATGGCCTTCATGAGTGCGGAATGCCGTCTTATGTCTGAGGGGGCCACTCAGATTTGATGGTATCCTGACTTCAAGTCAATCTTTGAGAATACCCGTGCACCGGTCAATTCATTAAGGAGTTCTTCAACCATTGAAATGGGGAAGTTGTCTGGCACTGTGACTTGATTTAATGCCCTATAATCAACACAAAACCATCAGCTTCCGTCCTTCTTCTTTACTAATAACATCGGGCTTGAGAAAGGGCTTACACTGGGCTGAATGATCCCGACAGTGAGCATCTCTTCAACCAGCTTCTTAATCTCGTCCTTCTGGAATTGTGGGTATCTATATGGCCTAACATTCACTGGCCCTTCCTCTGGCTTGAGTTCAATGTGATGTTCATAATGCCGCATTGGAGGTAGCCCTTTCACTGATATGAAAATGGCTTGGTATTTCTGTAGAATCTCTTGTATTTTCCGTTGTAACTCTACTATTGATTACACCTCTTCATCTTTTTCAGAAGTCATGAGCGAGTTTAGCTCGAGAAGGATGCCTTGGCCCCCTTCTTTTATCAATTTCATCATTGACTTTAATGAGATTTGTGCATTCATTAGGTTGCAGTCTCCTTGTTAGTGTATCCTCCAGTCGTCTACTTGAAATTCCGTCTCGAATGTTCCCCAATCGCATTCGACTCGTCCTAAAGTCATCAGCCATTGCACTCTCAATACCACAACAGCACTGCCCAGGGGCAAGGGAAAGAAGTCATTGATAATAGTTAAGTTAGGGAGATTAAGAATTACCCCTTTGCAAATGCCCGTCATCCTCACTGATGTCCTTGTTCTCAGCATTATCCTATAACTTGTCATTGGTGTCTGTGGCAGTTTCAGGGTTGATACTAGTTCGTTGTCGATGAAGTTGTGTAAAGCACCACTGTCAATGAGAACAATCACGTCCCTATCTCCTATAGCTCCCCTGATTTTAATCGTTTGGGGTGAATTGATCCCTGCAAGAGAATTTAGGGACAGCTCTACTGCTTCTTGCTCGCTACCCTCCACCACCATGGATTCTAATGTAGTCGTCATAGGCATCTCGGCCTCCACTGGTTTGTCCTCTGTTTCCTTAGTCTCATCTTCTTTCTCCTCATTATGGTATAGTAGAATACTTAGCTCATTCTTTTTACATCGGTGCCCTGGTGTATACTTCTCCTCACAACGATAGCAGAGTCCCTTATCCCTCCGGATTTGCATCTCACTGTCAGACAGTCGCTTGAAAGCTCCGGCCATGAACGATTTTTCGTTGACATCTTTTAAAGTAACAGAGTTTGAAGACATACCTGATGTGTGGGTTGGGTTGGAAGAGATCGTTCGGGAAGTCGAATGCGTGTTCTGACTTGAGTTGGAGCCGGGTTGACCCATGGTCGAATTGGGCCCCGAGTTTGAAGACACGCTTGTTGATTTTGTCGGATTCAGGTTGCCCCATTTTTTTCTTCGGGCCTCATTCGTATCTTCTATTATTTGGGCCATCCTCATTTTCTCCTTCAGCCCAATCAATTTGAACATTCTCATTTCGATTTGAATATCTTCTTTCAGCCCAATAATGAACTTGCTTTCTAACGTTCATCGGATAGGTCTTTCAACGGCCCTGAGAGTTGCTCGTATCGCTGCCGGTATGCTCGCACACAGCCGTCCTGCTTCAAGGTGAGCAATTGTGCTCTCTGATCTTCCTCTTTGACTGGTAGGAATTGTAGTAGGATTTTTTCTTTAAATTTGGCCCATGTGTCCATCGGCGTCCTCTCTTCCTCCCATTGGTGCCACTCTAAAGCCTCCCCTTCCAAACATAAGATCGCAACCTCGATTTTGTCCTTCTCCGATAACCTGTTCACAACAAAATACCTTTCAACTCTGTGAAACCATCCCATCGGATCCTCACCTGGTTCTCCTTTGAATATCGGTATTTCTAGCTTTCTCAGTCACATATCGAACAACGACACCTCCCTTCTTTCGCTGCTTTCCTCTCTCGCCAATTACTTTCCCCTGCCAGTCATTGTTCTTTCTGATGACCCCAATTCCTTCTCCTTGGCTGTTTCTGATTTCTTCGACCAAACTTCCAGTACCCAGATGATCTTCTGCTCCATCGACTCTCCCAATGCTTCGATTTTTGCAGTCATCATGCTCTTTGTGATCTGCTGCATCTCTCCAAACCTTTGATCCATCCTGTTTTCGATTCCAACTTGAAGTAAGGTGAGTTGTTCCTCCACAGCTGATAGTCTTGCCTCCATCTTTTTCACCATACCCTTTCCCACGAATCGGATGGCTCTGATACCAGATTGATAGTATCTCAATTATATATTTACTGTTTTGGCTCAAAAATAGCCTAGGAAGGTCGAGACCCCCCTCCTCGTTACAAGCTCAACAAGCTTAGACCTGAAATAAAAAGATTCATACCCTCCCCTGCTTCTACATTCCTATCTCATCTCTCCCTACTAACATAATTCCCTCACTACTAACCGAATCTGTTATAGATTTTGGTGGTCCTCACTCTAACTAATTTTATTCTCATCCACAATTACATTTGTGCCCTTCTCCCCACTCTTCTTTTTGGCCTTTCTTTCATACCTCCTAAATATGGGAGGTCTATCACTCTCCTAATGGAAACATTGAAGAAGCTGAAATATCTCTTTGTGAGAGTGGCTATTTGAATTATGAGGTTTGCCTATCTTTAGCCATTGTTTTAAAGAAAGAGACAATGAAGTCACTGTGTCATGTGTTCCTAAATTTATACATCTAGTATGTTAAACTTAAAATTTATGAGTAATCCATTCATCTATGGGATTGGGTATTTAAGCATTCATTCAACTATAGCATCATTACTTTGAAATGGAACAACGAGAAAAAAACGAAGTAAAAAGTCCATATTTCAATGTAAGAAAAATAAGGAAAAAAAAAAAAAGGCAAGATATATAACTACAAACAAGTGCATATTTCAAATATTTTCACCCCTGAGTAGTGCCTATAAGCAAGAATAATGGTTTTTGTTTTCTACCTTAAATACCACCAAGCTAAGATGAAAAAATATGTGTGCAACCAATTAATGACGTATTTTTTAGATGCACAACTGAAGTAGTCGCAAAAGAATCACAAATAATTACTCAAATATTCATTTTTAAACGACTAAAGTTCAATTCCATTTAAAACAAGAGAAGAAAGATTTATAGATGATTGAAGAAAAATAGAAGGATTTTCAAGGTAAAAAGAGAAAGATCCTCAAGTAAACTTCAAAAATAAGCCCAACAATGCAGAGCGAAAATAATAAAACCACAAACATTGTAATCCACATCAACAAAGTTATAAGCTTTACCTAGATCAAACTTTAAGATGAACTAATTTTCATCCTTATCCTTCTATGTTTGGTAAGATCAATGCGTCATATTTCCTCTGAGGAATACTTATAGGCTATAGCACGAAAAGAAATATTAATTAGAACATCATCCTAAAACCCCATATATTTTTTTCTATACGAGAGAAAAAGATGTTTCAAGTTACTTTCAACTAGTCCTCAACTAGTCCTAAATCCTCATATATTCGGCTATCCCAAGTCAAAAGACAAATGGAATAGGATATTTCTAAATTTAAGAACTGAAAACCAAAAAAATATATCATAGATATTAGTTATGTGTAAATATAAAATTTTGTTTAAATCTTAGAATTCACAGTCCAATTAGAACCTAGTTATTTTCATTTGACAACTGAGGAAGCAATCTTAACTATTTTGGTTTACATTCTCATTGTCCGAGTAGCTTTATAAGCTCCCATCTTGAGATCTAGTTTTTAAAATCTCAGATTCTTCCACATCTTTGAAAGTGTTCCCCCAAATAGAGCAGATCAATCCCAATGTTCTAAAAGATAACAGTCACAAAATTTATAGACTCTAATTCACCATTTTATATACCTTTGATCCTAACTATCACTTTGACTCTCAAAACCGTCTTTAAAGTTCCTAAGTATTTTGATTCTCAAACAATCTACAAAAATTTTTACAGTTATCTAACTCGTATAACCCACACTCATAAACTATGAACTATCCTAAAAGTGCCTATGCACCCTTCAAAATCGAAAGTTAATTCAAAATAATCAGAAAGTGGTTACCATAACTATAGGATAGCTACAAAAACATGTATACTATAATAAAGGACATAACACAAGTGAGTGGAACGCCATTCATGACAACATAATACCAATATAATACCAAATCATCATATAGAACACAATTTAACTATTGGGATATCTAAATAGGATAGAACTAAAAAAAAAAAATACAAATACCAGTTAACTATAAAAATTAAATCTAATTCTTAAAATGTACGAAAATGTATGAATAAGCCAACCCAAATGTTGAGATTTCAAAAACTTATAGATAAGAAAGATATTACTCATTCTTATTCTAAAACTCATCCATTTATGAAAATATACAAACTTTGTCGCCAAAAAGAAAGTTGACCTTCTTAAATAAGCTCTCAAATATCATGATCCAAATGCCCAAGCTTTCTTAAGCTTTCAGTAAAAAAAGATAGTACTCATTCATATTCATACGACTAAACACACTTTAATTTATAAAATATCTTAATTTTGCATATACTTACAACATGTTGTGAATTACTAAGATCTTTTAGAGCACTTTGCAAACAATGGTATGTAAGAGCCTATCAGTCAAAAAAGGAAAGAAAATGCTCCCCGAATACAACAAAAAATAATTAGTCAAGATCAACTAAGTATTAATGTAACAGGATACACCATTAAAAGATGGAAACAAAAATTCAATGTCAAATTTACACCAACAAAGTAATTATTTATCAATAAGCTACCACGAATAACAACTTTAGTAGATGGGAGAAATATAGAGCACATTGATTTGTATGCCATATTTATTCTCATTGTCCAAGATCTTTTCATAGATATTCTTTCCTCTCAAATCATTTGTAATGGTATACATCAAGAAGTATACAAGGCACTGAACTATTGATTCTGCATCGATAAATTTCCTTTAAAACTTGTGATGTTTATTTTTTTTCCAATTCAACTCAACCATGAAAGGCCGGCTAGGCCTCGCCTGTCTTATTGAGAAACAATGAATTGTTTCAAATGGTCAAGTAGGATAATTGTGTAAAAAAATGAAAGCTCACTTTTTATACAAAATATTCCATTTTTATTTAAGGAAAAAATAAAAGGAGTTCTGCTTTTTACATAGGGTTTTATCCTGCATAATTTTTTGTACAAATTTCCATCTACAAGACACCTCATAAGACTGCTTCCCTCTTGTGTGCTAACCTAAACAATGAGCTCCAAGAAGAATCAGTCATTCAATCATTGGCCTCAGTAGATGGAATCGAATTCCGGTTTCGAACTGAGTCGAGATTTGAGATTCTTGCTTCCAGGGCATCAAAATTTCGCTCCATATGAGATGAAAGAGCACATTGATGGGCCAATAGATTTTGCAAGACAAATTACAAAATGGAAGCAGTTGTGGTTCCAAATCCAACACCGAACCACAACAATTGAGTTTTCTACATTTTTCCTCTCGGCGCTTTCTCAAGAATGAACCACACAAGCTTTGTATGAGTTCCAAATAATGTTTATTTTTCTCTTCCAGCTTTATAAATCAGTATTGCTGAAATCTTTTCAGTTAAAACTCTAATTGATAGAAAAATCTAAAATTTATAGAGTAACCCTAAACCCCCAATTAAAAAAAGGCAAAATAGAAAAGATAGGGAGATTTTTCTTACCATTGGAACCCGATTTCTTCCAGTGCTTGATCCTCTCGGGCTAAACTTGAGTTTTTGTAAATATTTGCATACGTTGGACCTCTAAGTCGAAGATGAAGGAGAAGTCGGAGATGGAGTTGCAAATTGAAGGAGAAGTCGGAGATGGAGTTGCAAATTGAAGGAGAAGTCAAAGATGGAGTATCACATCGAGGGAGAAGTCGAAGATAGAGTACAAATTGTAGGAGATGTCCAAGATGGAGCCGTAAATCAAAGGAGAACTTGGATATGGAGTTGCAAATCGAAGGAGTAGTCGAAGATGGAGTCACAAACCGAAGAAGAAGTCGAAGATAGAGCACAAATCGATGGTGAAGTCGAAGATGGAGCCATAAATCATAGGAGAAGACGAAAATGGAGTTGTAAATCGAAGGAGAAGTCGAAGATAGAGTCACAAATCAAAGGAGAATGGAAGATGAGTAGAGAAGTTGGATAAAGAAAATTGAGGAGAAGAATTGAATGTCTAGGGTAAAAAGAAATACTCCGTGAAAAGCGCTCATTTTTTTCTTTTTTTGTACATGATCACGTGCCTTTTTCTTCACTTTTCCGGATTCCCGCTTTTTTTCTTAAATTCTTTTTATAGCGCTTTCTAATAAAAGCTGTCCTAAGATGCTATTAAATGTAATATTTATTGTAGTGAACATTTATAGTCTAAACTAATCGGGTTAGTGAGAGGCTAAGACCTCAATGTTCATGATCGGGGATCAACTCTTAAGGGAGAAATTCATTTAATTACCTTAAAGATGGGAATGTGTGAATTTCATCTTGTGTAGCTATGTTCCTAACTTCTTACTTGGACAAATCCCAAAATGGTAGGCTTATTAAGTCGGCGAATCTGACCACTCTCACCCATACAAATCACAAATCAAAGATTGTCCTCATAGATATTAGTTTATAACTCACTCAAGATTAAGGTCGAGTCACCTACGGTCATCCTATGGAATGTTAATCTCTTCAATTAACGACGTTATAAAGAGAGACTAATCATTTCGCGGTCTGATCTTATACAAACTTTTGTATAGGATACCCCACTCGCATGTCTCCACATGAACAATTAGAATCAAATCGTTTGTAATACTTTACAAATCTTGAAACAATTACAAAGTAGATTGTATTCGTAGTGTCACTAGGATAATACACCAAACCTTATCCATATACTACAGATCATTTAAATTATTACTTGAACATGTTTCACCTATATGTCTATCACATATTGTTCAAATTTCATAAAATAACCTTGGATCTTTCTTTAATGAGTATTAGTATATAAAATAATCAACCATTATTTCAGATAACATATTATCTACAAGGCTTTATGGCATGCATCCCAACAGTTATATAGCTCACTCAATGTTTGTGGCTCCAAATATAATACGCTAATGTTTACTATTTATAACCTACATTAAATTAAGTATTGTAATAATATTTCAAAACCTCTTTTGCTAAATTATTTACTACTTTTTACTCATCATTTCTCTTACACTTATTATTGTGGTTTTTTAGGCTCTCTCCACTATAGTGTTTACTATCCTATTCGGACTAAAATAGTATGTACCCCAAATACAGACTATAACCTAAACTAAAATAGTCTACATCCAAATATAATTAATTTGTGAATTAGTATTTAAAATAATAATGGTTTGATTTCTTCACGATTTGTTTCAAAGTATAATTAATTTGTGAATTATAAGTGGTTTAAGGATGGTTTTGGGTATGCACAACCAACATTTGAATGTTACAAAACATTGGAGAAAGCAATTGAAGCCTTGACATCGAATTGATGAGTTTTTTATGCACATATCGGTAGTATTTTAATTAGTTATTATTAAGGGTTTTTTTTTTGGCTATATTTATTATTTGTAAAATCACAAATTTCATAGACATGTTTGCAAAATACTTATCCTATTTTACCATCTATTACAATTTCTTAATTCAAATGTGGTTAAAATTATTGCATGCTAACCCAAAGAATTGGTTTAGAGTTGTGAAGGAATTAGAGGGTTTCATAATGAAATGACCAATTTGAGTCTTTTTTTCTGTTTTGTGGATTCCAAAAACAAAAAGATGCATAGAATTGCTGCCTTTTTGCCTTCTTCCCTTTCAACGTTGATTATACTTGAAGTCTCTTCTTTCAATGAAAAAGATCTCATTTCCCATCTCAAAAAAAGTGCACTTCCTTTGCCCAATGGAACTCCATCCACTTGTTTTTTTCCCTTTCATTTACCAAATATGTTGGCAATTACTATTTATAAATTTTAGTGAATTTTGGACTTTTTGTGACTACTTGTTATTTTTTTTTAACAAATATAGAGTTTCCATTACTATATTCAATATTAAGTGAAGTAGGTTGTAAATCTTTTTTCTATGTATACAAGACTATAATTCATGGTTTTTGTAATGCATTTTTGGCGATGGAAAAAGTTTAAAATGGAGGATAAAAGTTTTCTTTTGAAGAGAAATTGATCATCAATAGTTGCATTGCTAATTCTTTATTAGTACAAGTCTCTACTGACGCAATGCAGTCTAGCATTAGCAAAGACGATTCTACTGACACTACCTACTTAATGCCGACAAAAGCCGCATTTGTGGACGTTAAGTAGATAGCAACATTAACCAAACACATTTTTTTCAATGCTGCCTTCTTAGTGTAAGAAAAAGTTGATGTAATAATGCTTAACCCCTTCAACATTTGGCAAATGGTTTTAATTAAAAAAAAATAATTTCACGTGTAGTTAACTAACAATATTTTTCTTTCTTTCAACATGTGAAAAAAATAAAACCTCAGAAAATAACTTTTTTTATACGTGTGCTTATATTATTATAACTACATTATTATAACTACATTATTTGAAAGGATCACAATCACAACTATATATAAAACTCTTTCATTCACAATCAACCATTTTTTTAGTGTTTAATCAAACAAATAAGCACTAGATCGTATTTTAAACATAAAATACATAAAAAATACATATATTTAATTTTAATAGGCTAAATATAAGGCTAAAAAAACATAGACAGGAATTCAACTCCAAACAACAAAATACAGTTTTCCAATTTATGGACCAAACACATCTTCTAAAACCTAAAACTTAAGCAAAATATGAATGTCCAAATGCGCTCATAATCTTTCAACAAAACAAATATCTTAAAACTGTAAAACAATATTGGGAATGACTTTGGGCAAAAACTCATAATAAAAAGTCAAAGTAGTGGAAAGAAAGATAGTGATTTGTCTTACCTAGGAAGTTTTTTTTTGCTTTTCCTAAAGATGTAAATATAAAAACATTAAGGGCACTTCCAAATTGTGGTTATGGTGGAAGTAGGAACCTTGCTCACACATGTGTGCTACCGTTCGTTTGGGTATTAGGTGCAGGTATAAAAAAAATAATTTTGTACTATCTCTTTATCTTTTATTAGCATTTCAAAATAAATCTTCTTCCCGTTCTCTATTTTCTAACCATTGTTTCTAAGTTATTTTTCGTCTTATTCCAATCCATTATTGTATACGTTAGAGATTGAGTGTTTTTTTAATCTTGGAGAGCAATCGACTTCTTGCGATTTAGCATCGAGGATGCATCATTTTTACTTTCAAGGAAATGGGTTCCTCCACTACACAAGATCTGCATTTCGTCCTTCAAACAAGAGTGAAGTTTGGCCTACGATTATATAATCGATTGCATCAAAGGAGTGAAGTAATACAATATCAGCCCCTTGAAAGTAAACTGAATAATGGCCCTTAATTTATAACAAACATAGTTTGGCATATTACTAATAATTTTCTGAATTAAAGTGTTAGTGTAAATTAAGTCTGTCTGGACCTTATAAAATGATTGTAAGCAATGCATCAAATGAAGGCAAAACAACTTGGGACTTAAAAGGGATTTGTTCAAGCACATAATAAAATTTTGGGTCAAAGGTGTTAAATCACTAATTGACTCATAAACTTGCATTGATGGGTCATGACAAACAAGAGCAAAGTTTGGCCTATGATTGTGTAATAGATGACATCAAAGGGTTGAAGTAACTAATACAATATCAGCATCTTGAAAGTAAACTGAAAAATGGTCCTAAATTTATAACAAACATATTTGGGCATCTTACTAATCATTTTTGTATTGAAGCGTAAGTGTAAAATCTGTTTGGAGCTTATAAAATGATTTAAAGCAATTCTGGGTCGAAACAACATTGGGACTTAAAAGGGATTTGTTCGAGTACGTAATGCAATTCTGGGTCAAAGGTGTTAAATCACTGTCGCTTTCTAAATGCTTCAATTGTGAACTACACTAAGATATATATGTGATGTTATGTTATGCGCTCAGCTGTAGTCAATCATGCATTAGTCACAAGTTTTCTTATTCTCTTGCCAAGTATAACAAGATAACAAGTTTCTCAGGCTGACCCAAGGTCGAACAAGAGAATTTGTACTAAGAGTGCTAGAGAAATGTGCAAATGCAGCGAAACTAATATTAATAAACTGGAATTGAAATCATGCGATTAACTAAGCTAATCAATGTAAGTATCTAAACTAGTTGAGACTACTTTGAAATTTATTTTGAGAAAACTTAAGTAACACAACAGTCTTAACGCGTGAGAAATATACGGAGAAATCAGGATTTGGGAGAGATCAATGTTGCATCCCTAAGCTTCAACTTAAAAGTTAATCCTGGCTTGCAATTTCTATTCATCGCACACCTCTCGATGGCTAGCCATAACAATCATATTTCTATGATGCATGAATGTTGTTACCTTGAGCGCAAGATTATTTCTACCTCTAGAAACACTTCTTACTTTGCTTAATGAGATCTACAACTACTTACCCTATTGAGCAGTTACTTATAGTTACTTGACTCGATGAGTGATCATAGGCAAACATTTAAATAGTCATACATTAACCAAACATGGTAACTTTTATAGATTCAGCTTAGTTCATGGCCTTAACCTTCCCCCACACCTCGTGAAAACTAGTTATTCATGATAAAAGAGAAAGTGAAGGTAAAGATTGAGAAGATGATGAAAATAACCATGATAATATTAAGATAAAGATATAGTCGTTGTCTACAAAATGAATAATCACTTAGACAAAATATAATACAACAAAAAATAGTAGTAAAGAAGTAAAGGGAAGCGCAGTTGTTAGCAATTTCTTGCTTCCAACAGATGGATGTCAAGGCTGCTGGTGATAGGGTGGTTGTGTGAATGGAGAAGACCCTTTTAAACTCTTGTTTCGACGAAGCTCCAATGATGAATCGGGATGAAGTTTGGAAGACGGAAGTTATCTCGTTAAAATCTCAAAGTCTTTCTATATCTTCCTTTATGAGCGTCAATGCTCTATTTATAGAGTCATGTGTTGACAATTGTGGGGATTCCCGCTCTGGTTAGTCATCATCATTTGACACGGTAGGTAAGGATGTCAGCATTGCAATCATGGTCAACATTCTGGATGCTTGACGAAGACCCGCTGGTACAGGCTCAGAGATCCTAAGATATGCGATCAACTATTTGCTCTAAAAGATCAACACATGCGATAAATCTTATGGTCAACTGCAAAATAGACACTTTGGCACAATATAACTCATGATATGTGGTCAACGGGAGTTTCTAATGTACTTCAACGCAAGTTTAATATTCATCATGAATTCTTAGTAGAATCAATGTACATTCTTCTTATCTACCCTCATTATTCTAAGTAAAAAGCTACAATAACTTGTATTTTTACAAGTTATCACACCTCCAAATTAGAATAATGCATGTCCTCAAGCATATCTTATATTGAAGAAATTCAAACTTACTTTACACCTTAAAGTTGCGCTAACTAGCTTCTCAGAGTGCTTTTCACTTGCACTCATTTTTCAAGTTACCTATTTCTCCTAAGTCTGGTCACTTTTCTAAGGAAATATTTTCTTAGTCTTGAATTCGGCAAACTTTTGCTTAAAACCCTTTTTTTCATTCCAAATATTTTCGTATCCCTTTTTTGATTTGTAATGAGTTTGTTTGAAAAGAAAGATAGCTTGCGATTAACTTATTCGAATTATAAGCAAAGCATTAATTTTGGTTACATCCTTCGTTTTGGCTTGTCTCCATAAGTGTCATGTGAGTATTTAACTACGGTTGCATTCCAAGTTTAACTTAACTCTTATCTTGACTAAGTTTTAACTTGTTCCAGATAGCGGAGTTGTTTTTATTTGATGTTACTTGCATTGTGTTGATCCTAGTAACCTGTCTTCATTTTGGCTTACCTGCATGGGTGTCATGCGAAGTATCCAACTACAAGTAGGTTTCTTTCACAACTTAAACTCTTATTAGGTTGGATTTTTTTCCCCTTGCACTGATAGTGGAGTTCATTCTTTATATATATATATATATATGGTGTTGAAAATAAGATGTATGTAAACATAGTGAAAAAAAAAGTTAAACGCATTTGCTCAGACTTCTCCCACCCTCAAATTTATAGAGTAGCAAGGTCCTCATTGAATTTTAAGAAAAATTAAAATAAACTTATTTAAAATTTTTGAAAAAGAGGTTTGAGCAGAGGCTTATGCGTATAAAAGGTAAGACTGTCAATCATTGAAGAAGCTACTAAGGTTGAGAGAAGTGGGCAATTCTTAGGGAATAAACTAGGGAAATGCATAAAGATCATCATAGTTGCTAATTTGTCAACACACAAAAAGACATAGCATCAAAGTGAATTTCACAAGAATAAGCCATAAAAGATAACAAGACAAGGCTAGACACGGTAAAATAATGAGTGCAAAGTCATAAGAATTCATTCAATATTAATAAAGTGCGTAAATACAACAATTGAAAAAGAAAAAGATATTGTAAATGAAACACAAGAGATAGAGAAAATTAACAACACCACAACATCACCCCCAAATTTATTACTGTGGTGGAGGATCATCACTTTATGGTGCTGGAGGAGCATGATCGTTCACATTGGCAAAACGCAATGCTTGGCGAAGATGAGGATGAATAGTTGGGCCATGCAGATAGGCTGTCAGGAAGTTGAAATACTCATGGTTTCATTCCGCTTGCATGTATTGATACTAGCAGAGGGTGAGAAGGTTGCGTTACATGTTGACAAGAGATTGGCAGATGGTTTCGGCATCTCAGTGCACTTCAATGAGGGATTGGTGGAAAGGCACAAGTTAAACTTGGAGTTCATGGGAAATAAAGCTTTTAAGTTCATCTAAGCTGAATAAGTGAACTGGATGTAGTTGGGGAGGTTGCGGCAAAACACCCAAATTCTCATCAGCTACAAATTGGGACTGGTTAGATAGATCAATGCCCATGCCGTGTGGGTCATGAAATTTGGATATGGGAGGAGGAGATTTTTCTTTAGTTGGTAGGAAAGGCTTTTTGTGTGGTGATTGGCTTAGAGAGCAATGTAGAGATTGGAGAGGGGAAGAATGACTTTGATCGATCAGGAGGAGAAGGTTGGTAAGGTCCTCAGGTAAAGACAATAAAGGTTCTAGGGGACTTAGGGATAGGATATTCAGTGGAGATGGGCAGGGGATGCACTCTTCAGGATCACGACGCTTAAGACTCTCTTTGGCAATTTCTTTGCCTTTAGGTGCAACTTCTTGGTCGTTTGGCTCTCGGAGGTTGTCCAGAGTTAAGGTTAATAAGAATGGGACGCTTAGGGCCGAATGGCATGGGATAATGCGGGGAATCCTTCAATATTATCAACAGAATCTTATTGTTGATCAACTCGTGTACTTCGACCATGGGCTCATTATCAATGCATAAGCCTGCAGATAGACATAGGCTAGTGACGGTCTATGGAAAGAAGAGTTGGCCCCGGGGTTTGCCAAAAATTCCCCTAATTTTTCTTCCGATGATGTGCCCGATATCCATAAAGATGCCTTTTGCGATGTAGTAGGCAACTAAGACTGCCTTGTAGGAATTATCCACTTTTTGACCAAGTAAACCTATAATTGTGCCTCTGAAAGAAGACGGTTCGATGACAACGTCCGAATGCCCGTGACAGACACTTTCCACTGAAAGTTTAGTTGCACTAAAACCCTTAAGGAATCCTCAAGATGTTCTTCTTCTAGCTCTTCAATCAGCTTGTCACCCAGTGCATTAGGATTATCTATTAGCTTGAACATCTCATCAATATCGTGGGTGCTGAACGACACTACCCAGTCATTGATGATTACCGCATCTTCTTCCTCATGTAGTCGGCTATGATAGAAGGCACGCATAACAATGGGCATCACGATGGATGGACATTAATAGAATGTTTCCCATCCATGCTCGGTGATGATGCTGATGATGCAATCTGGTAAAGCGACAGGCGCAGGGAAGAACCCTATCTCCATCAATAGATCATCGTTTTCCCTCTTTCCAACCTTCAATGTCCCCTTGGTGAGAGATGACTTAGTCTCTCCTTCTCCTTCCTCTTTTATTGAGGTGCAACGGGTCGGGCTCTTTGTCGACTTTGCCTATCATTCTCTTGCTTTTTCTCTTTCTCTTCCTTCTCCCATTGTTCTTTTTCCAATATCTTTAATTCTTTGTTGCACTTAATCTTCTCCTACCTCTAAGCTTCTCTTTCTTTCATTCTTTTCTTCTTCTCTTCTCTTTCCTCCTTTATTTCTCACTCAAACTCCTCAGTTGTCGCCTCAATGTGTTTATCTTCTTCTATCTTCTTCCTCATTTCTTCTTTTGCCAACACATTGGTACGGACGAACTTTCTTGTCATGAAGTTTCCTCGCCAGATCGCCAAATGCGATGATTAGGCGAGCTTATTCCATTTTCTTCGCCTGTCTTTTATTTTCCTTTTCTTTCTCCTCATTTTCCTTCAAAATGTGCCCAACCAACTATGCATCAGCCAAGTCCACAGAAGACCCCGTTGCGGTGACCTCAGGATCGGTCATTTGCATTTCACCCATTGTCTTGACAGCCTCTTGCGTTGCTGCTCAACTTTTGGATCGACGAATTAAAGATGCAGTTGTCGCATCCTCACTTTCTTCTTCATGACCCCGAGGTTAGGCCTCAGATGCGGCCAACCTCTCTTGAGGGAGCTCAATAACTATTTGCTTAGTTTGCTCAGTAGCCTTTATTGCTAACGACTCCTTCACCTTTGCGGTGGTAAACTATCCCTCAATGGTCGGGCTTTCAGCTCTGCATCGATGTTTTTCTTCTTCTTCAATCTTTTCTCTTCTTTCTTTCCTTGATTCTTCTCAGCTTTTCTTTTATCCCTCTCCTCATTTTTTCTTCTTTTCCACCTTCTTCATCACCTCACTGATGAATCCTTCATTGAAGTCCTTAGGAACGTTCTCCTTAGGATCCGTGGTTGCTAGGGATTCCCTTTATGACACCACCATTGCTTTAGCCTCACTTTCTTTTTGCTACACAGGCTGGTTAAAAACTCCAGCTTCTATCAAACCTCAATCTCTTTTTATATTTCTTAAGATGCATTCAAAAACTTCCTTGTCGTCCTTTCAATGCAACTCACTTGCGGTAGAAAGCTGGGATGCAGCCATCTTAAGACTCGAGGCAGGGACGCCCTTCTTCCATGGTCCCTCGCGGCTGACTGAGGAAGATGAAGCAACTGAGGAAGGGAGTGGTTTTCAGGTGGTTTTTGGACGGACGACTGGTCGAAGAAGTTTTAGGATAGGTCTTGGCTGAGTAGAAGCTCGTCGGCTCGCAGCTGCAAACGTTGCTTCCCTCATTGAAATGGGGCTTCTGACCAATGAAGCTAAAGAGCTTGGGTGGTCAGATTGGCTTCCAGCACTCTTAGGAGTTGACTTTTTGTTGCTGGGCTTTTGGGAGGCCATAGATTCTGGTGAGAAATATGTAAGAAGGAGACGAAAAAGGAGATGGCAAGGAAGATTAGTGCTTGAGGCTGAGAGGTTTAGAGTTTAAGCAGGGGACAAATGATGAAATGAGGGAATGATCAGGGTACTTATAGGCTTAAATCTAAGAAAGCGCAATCGACGGGGGTTATGATTAGCATTAGTGCTTTGGGAAGCGCAAACGTCTGAATCTTATTAAATGCAGGTCAAACGGAAGGACATTTCGTCTGACGATTGATGCGTTATTTTATGTGGTGAAATTAATGAAGTGAATTGCGGTGATGGGAATGCATTGTGCAACAAGTTTTCTCAGCAGAATCCAAGTATAAATCCTACTGAGTTTCCTGATAAGTCCAGGGTCAAACTCAGGGACTAGGGAAAACATTATGCGGTAATAATTTTTAAGAAGACTTTGCGGTAACCAATAAATCAAAGAGTTGTTTTGGGGTGTTATTTGCAGTATAAAAAGTATGCGGCGGTTTTGAGAAAAGATTGATTATGCGATAGATATACTGTGTATGCGGAGGAACGGGTTGAGAATGTCTTTAGCTAGTGTTTCCCGAGAATGCGTCAAACTATGCGATCATGCTTCACTCATATGACAGCAAATCATTTTCCAATGTAAATGCGGTATATTTCTAGGACATACGCGATGAATGTGATAATGTCCATAGAGCTTATTTCTAAGTCTCTACTTCTTGCCTATGTGATGATGCAAGATACACATAAAGACAAGGTGACTGCATACAATCATAACCTATCTCTAGGATGCATGAGATGCGTTAATAGCAAACAATGCTTATTCCTAAACTCTTATCTCTTGATTATGCGTTTTAATCTGACTTTTTCGAGCCTAGATTCTAACCTGACTTTTCCAAGCCTACATTCTATCCTTAGACTACCCTCCCGAGTATCTCTAATGGACGAATGATGCATACATAATACAAGATAATCGTATGGAATGAAGATCCCCAGTTATGCTAGCTAAGTGCTTCTCAACCCATTCGACAGATTTAGCTACTTACGCGTAATAAACAGAGAGTAAATAGATATAAAGAAGTAAATTCCATTTCTATAGATAAGTTCAAAGTTCAAAATGAAAATGGAAGATAAGGATAGAGAGCCTTGTAGCAATCCCTTGCTTCCCAAAGATTTTACACTGTTAACTCTATTCTGTTCAAAAGATATTCTTGCTTCCGCAGGAGTTGGCCCTCTCTCTGATCTCGACACTT